>NW_017213956.1:0-15114 GCF_001704415.2 Capra hircus | reverse complement strand
CAACTCAAGAAGTTCCCTTGACATTACCATCTCCACTCGAGAGGAAGCACGAGAGTCCGACCACATCCAGAGGAGCCCCGTTTCCACCTCAGCTCAAGAGAGGGATCCTTTCCCTAGCGTGCTCGGGAAAAGAATTCCGGTGCGTTCCCGGTGCATCTCAAGTGGCCAGAGCGCTCTCCACAGGAAAGGCGAGAGGAACTCCAGGCGTCATGCCATCATTCCTAAAGTCCGCCAGATGTCTCAGTCCATTCCAGGGAAACCTGTTTTCCCTGCACTGTTTTGACTTTCGAGCCGAGGATAGACACACACCACGGTGGCACAGTGGGACAGCCCTGTGGGAAAGCCTCGTCGGAAAGCCTCGTGGGAAAGCCTCGAGGGAATGCCACAGATCCCTTGTTCCACGCGAAGGGAAGCGTGACACTGCTGCTTACAGCTCGGTGAGGAAAGCGCCGTGCATGCCCCACACCGAGACGAGAGACTGACTCCCCTGGGGAGACACAGAAGTACCCCAAGATCCAGTCAGCCACTGGAGAGGAATTCTCAGGTCCCAGCAAGGGTGTGAAGGACCCTTTGGAATTTCCAGATTTAGGTGTGATTAGCTTCGAGATGCCTCAGTGGAAATGGGCCTCATTTAGCCTGGAGGGTAGAACCTCCTGGATTTTCTCGAGTTGCGGCAGGTGCTCTCGACTTACGACGGGGACCTCAGGGACACGCTCTGGTGGCCTCGGGAAAGGCCATTTCCTTGCGAGTTACTCTGGGGCCTCTCGGGATTCCTCTCCCGTGGATGCCCAGGCCAAAGACCTTGTGTGGAGTCGGTGCCAGAACCTGAGGATTCCTCTCCAGTGCTGACATGGATCTTGGGGTATTCTGGAGTCTCCCCAGGGGAGTCAGTCCTCGTAATGAGTGGGGCATGCAAGTGCACTTTCCTCCGAGCTGCAGCAGCAGTGTTGAGCTTCCCTTCGCGAGGATCAAGGGATCTGTGGCTTTCCCTCGAGGCTTTCCCACGAGGCTTTCCCCAGGAGGCTTTCCCACAGGGCTCTCCCACGTGTCACGGTGGTGTGAGTCGATGCTCAGCTTGAAAGTCGAGGCAGTGAAGGGAAAACAGGTTTCCCTGGAATGGACGGAGACATCTGGGGGACTCTGGGAATGGTGGCACGACCCTGGAGTTCCTCTCGCCTTTCCTGTGGAGAGCGCCTCCTCTTGAGATGCAACGGTAACGCAGGGAATTCTTTCCTGACCACGCATTGAAGGGATCCCTGCTCTCAAGCTATGAGGCGGAAACGGGGCTCCTCTGGATGTGGGCGGGACTCTCGTTCTTCCTCTTGAGGGGAGAGGGTTATGTCGGGGAACTTCTTGAGTTGCAGCAAGTGTGTGAAGGACCCGTAGGAATTTCCAGAGGCCAGGTGTATTAGCCTCCAGACGCCTCAGCGGAAACGGGCCTCATCTGGCCTGGAGGGTAGAACCTCCAGGATTTTCTCAAGTTGTGACAGGTGCTCTCGATTGACGACGGGGAACTCAGGGACCCGCTCTGGTGGCATCAGGAAAGGCCAGTCCCCTTGCGAGTTGCTCGGGGTTCTCTCGGGATTCCTCTCCCTTCGATGCCGGGGCCTAAGACCTTGTGTGGAGTCGGTGCTGGAACCTGAGGTTTCCTCTCCAGTGCAGACATGGATTTTAGTGAAATTCTGGAGTCTCCCCAGGGGAGTCAGTCCCCGTCTCGAGTGGGGGCATGTACGTGCGATTTCCTCCCCAGCTGTAGCAGCAGTGTCACGCTTCCCTTCGCGTGGATCAAGGGATCTATGGCTTTCCCTGGAGGCTTTCACACGAGGGTTTCCCACGAGGCTTTCCCACATGGTTGTCCCACGTGCCACCGTGATGTGAGTCGATCCACGGCTTGAATGTCGAGGCAGTGCAGGGAAAACAGGTTTCCCTGGAATGCACTGAGACATCTTGGGGACTCTGGGAATGGTGGCAGGACCCTGGAGTTCCTCTCGCCTTTCCTGTGGAGAGCGCCTCCTCCTGAGATGCGACGGGAACGCCGGGAATTCTTTGCCGACCACGAAAGGAAAGGATCCCTCCTCTCGAGCTAGGAGGCAGAAACGGGGCCCCTCTGTATGTGGGCGGGACTCTCGTGCTTCCTCTTGAGTGGAGACGGGTATGTCGGGGAACGTCTTGAGTTGCAGCAAGGCTGTGAAGGACCCTTTGGAAGTTCCAGAGATTAGGTGTGATTAGCTTCCAGTCGCCTCAGCGGAAATGGGCCTCATCTCGCCTGGAGGGGACAACCTCCTGGATTTTCTCGAGTTGCGGCAGGTGCTCTCGACTTACGACGGGGACCACAGGGACACCCTCTGGTGGCCTCAGGAAAGGCCAGTCCCCATGCGAGTTGCTCGGGAGCCTTTCGGGATTTCTCTCCCGTCGATGCCGGGGCCTAAGACCTTGTATGGAGTTGGTGCCGGAAGCTGAGGATTCCTCTCCAGTGCTGACATGGACCTTCGTGTACTTCTGGAGTCTCCGAGGAGAGTCAGTCCTCGTTCCGAGTGGGGGCATGCACGTGCGATTTCCTCCCGAGCTGTAGCAGCAGTGTCACGCTTCCTTTCGCGTGGATCAAGGGATCTGTGGCTTTCCCTCGAGGCTTTCCCACGAGGATTTCTCACGAGGCTTTCCCATGAGGCTTTCCCACAGGGCTGTCCCACGTGCCACCGTGGTGTGAGTCAATCCTCGGCTTGAAGGTCGAGGCTGTGCAGGGAAAACAGTTTTCCCTGGAATGGACTGAGACATCTGGGGGACTCTGGGAATGTGGCACGACCCTGGAATTCCTCTCGCATTTCCTGTGGAGAGCGCTTCCTCTTGAGATGCGACGGGAACGCCGGGAATTCTTTCCCGACATCGCAGGGAAAGGATCCCTCCTCTCGAGCTAGGAGGCGGAAACGGGGCTCCTCGGGAAGTGGGCGGGACTCTCGTGCTTCCTCTCGAGTGGAGACGGGTATGTCGGGGAACTTCTTGAGTTGCAGCAAGGGTGTGAAAGACCCTTGGAAGTTCCAGAGGTTACGTGTGATTAGCCTCGAGACGCCTCTGCGGAAATGGGCCTCATCTCGCCTGGAGGGGAGAACCTCCTGGATTATCTCGAGTTGAGGCAGTTGCTCTCGACTTACAAGGGCGACCTCAGGGACCCGCTCTGATGGCCTCAGGAAAGGCCAGACCCCATGCGAGTTGCTCGTGGGCCTCTCGGGATTCCTCTCCCGTCGATGCCGGGGCCTAACACCTTGTGTGGAGTCTGTTCCGGAATCTGAGGTTTCCTGTGCAGTTCTGACATGGATTTTGGGGTACTTCTGGCGTCTCCCCAGGGGAGTCAGTCCTCGTCTCGAGTGGGGGCATGCACCTGCGCTTTCCTCCCTAGCTGTAGCAGCAGTGTCATGCTCCAGTCGCATGGATCAAGGTATCAGTGGCTTTCCCTCGAGGCTTTCCCACGATGCTTTCCAACAAGGCTTTCCCACGAGGATTTCCCACAGGGCTGTCCCACGTGCCACCGTGGTGTTAGTCGATCCTCGGCTTGAAAGTCGAGGCAGTGCAGGGAAAACAGGTCTCCCTGGAATGGACTGAGACATCTGGGGGACTCTGGGATTGGTGGCACGACCATGGAGCTCCTCTCGCCTTTCCTCTGGAGAGCGCCACCTCTTGAGAGGCGTCGGGAACGCCGGGAAATCTTTCTCGAACACGCAAGGAAAGGATCCCTCCTCTCGAGCTAGGAGGCGGAAACGGGGCTCCTCTGGATGTGAGCGGGACTCTCGTGCTTCCTCTCAAGTGGAGACGGGTATGTCGGGGAACTTCTTGAGTTGCAGCAAGGGTGTGAATGACCCTTTGGAAGTTCCAGAGGATAGGTGTGATTAGCCTCGAGACGCCTCTGCGGAAATGGGCCTCATCTCGCCTGGAGGGGAAAACCTCCTGGATTTTCTCGAGTTGCGGCAGGTGCTCTCGACTTACGACGGGGACCTCAGGCACCCGCTCTGGTGGCCTCAGGAAAGGCCAGTCCGCATGCGAGTTGCTCGGGGTCCTCTCGGGATTCCTCTACCGTCGATGCCGGGGCCTAAGACCTTGTGTGGAGTCGGTGCCGGAACCTGAGGATTCTTCTCCAGTGCTGACATGGATCTTGGGCTACTTCTGGAGTCTCCACAGGGGAGTCTTTCGTCGTCTCGAGTGGGGGCATGCATGTGCGCTTTCCTCCCGAGCTGAAGCAGCAGATTCACGCTTCCCTTCCCGTGGATCAAGGGATCTGTGGCTATCCCTCGAGGCTTTCCCACGAGGCTTCCCACAGGTTTGTACCACGTGCCACCGTGGTGTGAGTCGTTCCTCGGCATGAAAGTCGAAGCAGTGCAGTGAAAACAGGTTTCCCTGGAATGGACTGAGACATCTGGGGGTCTCTGGGAATGGTGGCACGACCCTGGAGTTCCTCTCGCCTTTCCTGTGGAGAGCGCCTCCTCTTGAGTTGCGACGGGAACACCGAGAATTTTTTACCGAACACGCAAGGAAAGGGTCCCTTCTCTCGCGCTAGTAGGCGTAAATGGGGCTCCTCTGGATGAGGCGGGACACTCGTACTTCCTCTCGAGTGGAGACGGGTATGTCGGGGAACTTCTTGAGGTGCAGCAAGGGTGTGATGGACCCTTTGGCAGTTCCAGAGGTTAGGTGTGATTAACATCGAAACGCCTCAGCGGAAATGGGCCTCATCTCGCCTGGCGGGGAGAATCTCCTGGATTTTCTCGAGTTGCGGCAGGTGCTGTCGACTTACGACGGAGACCTCAGGGACCTGCTCTGGTGGCCTTAGGAAAGGACAGTCCCCAAGCGAGTTGCATGGGGGCCTCTCGGGATTCCTCTCCCGTCGATGCCGGGGCCTAAGATCTTGTGTGGAGTCCGTGCCGGAACCTGAGGATTCCTCTCCAGTGCTGACATGGAAATTGGGGTACTTCTGGAGTTTCCCCAGGGGAGTCATTCCTCGTCTCGAGTGGGGGCTTGCACGTGCGCTTTCCTCCCGATCTTTACCAGCAGTGTCAGGCTTCCCGTCGAGTGAATTCAGTGATCTGTGGCTTTCCCTCGAGGCTTTCCCATGAGGCTTTCCCACGAGGCTTTCCCACAGGGCTGTCCCACGTGCCACGGTGTTCTGAGTCGATCCTCGGCTTGAGAGTCGAGGTAGTGCAGGGAAAATAGGTTTCCCTGGAATGTACTGAGACATCTGGGGGACTCTGGGAATGGTGGCACGACCCTGGAGTTCCTCTCGCCTTTCCTGTGGAGAGCGCCTCCTCTTGAGATGCGACGAGAACGCCGGGAATTCTTTCCCGACCACCCAGGGAAAGGATCCCTCCTCTAGAGCTAGGGGGCTGAAACGGGGCTCCTCTGCATGTGGGCGGGACTCACGTGCTTCCTCTCGAGTGGAGACGGGTATGTCGGGGTACTTCTTGAGTTGCAGCAAGGGTGTGAAGGACCATTTGGAAGTTCCAGAGGTTAGGTGTGATTAGCCTCGAGACGCCTCAGCGAAATGGGGCTCACCTCGCCTGGAGGGGAGAAACTCGTGGATTATCTCGAGTTGCGGCAGGTGCTCTCGACTTACGACTGGGACCTCAGGGACCCGCTCTGGTGGCCTCACGAAAGGCCAGTCCCCATGCGAGTTGCTCGGGGGCATCTTGGGTTTCCTCTCCCGTCGAAGCCGGGGCCTAAGATCTTATGTGGAGTCTGTGGCAAAACCTGAGAATCACTCTCCATTGCTGACATGGATCTTGGGGTACTTCTGAAGTCTACCCAGGGGAGTCAGTCCTCCTCTAAGTGGTGGCATGCACGTGCGCTTTCCTCCCGAGCTGTAGCAGCAGTGTCACGCTTCCCTTCGCGTGGATCAAGGGATCTGTGGCTTTGCCTCGAGGCTTTCCCAGGAGGCTTTTCCACGATGCTTTCCCACAGGGCTGTCCCACGTGCCACCGTGGTGTGAGTCGATCCTCGGCTTGAAAGTCGAGGCAGTGCAGGGAAAACAGGTTTCCCTGGAATGGACTGAGAAATCTGGGGGACTCTGGGAATGGGCGAACGACCCTGGAGTTCCTCTCGCCTTTCCTGTGGAGAGTGCCTCCTCTAGAGATGCAACGGGAACGCCGGAAATTCGTTCCCTACCCTGCAGGGAAAGGATCCCTCCTCTCGAGCTAGGAGGCGGAAACGGGACTCCTCTGGATGTGGGCGGGTCTCTCGTGCTTCCTCTCGAGTGGAGACGGGTATGTCGGGGAACTTCTTGAGTTGCAGCAAGGGTGTGAACGACCGTTTGGAATTTTCAGAGGTTAGGTGTGATTAGCCTCTAAACACCTCAGCAGAAATGGGCCTCATCTCGCCTGGAGGGGAGAAACTCCTGGATTTTATTGACTTGTGGCAGGTGCTCTCGACTTACGACGAGTACCTCAGGGACCCACTCTGGTGGCCTCACGAAAGGCCAGTCCCCAAGCGAATTGCTCGGGGGCCTCTCGGGATTCCTCTCTCCTCGATGCCGGTGCATAAGACCTTGTGTGGAGTCGGTGCCGGAACCTGAGGATTCCTCTCCAGTGCTGACATGGATCTTGGGGTACTTTTGGAGTCTCCCCAGGGGAGTCAGTCCTCGCCTCGAGTGGGGCATGCACGTGCGCTTTCCTCCCCAGCTGTAGCAGCACTGTTGCGCTTCCCTTTGCATGGATCACGGCATTTGTGGATTTCCTTCGAGGCTTTCCCGCGAGGCTTTCCCACGAGGCTTTCCCACAGGGCTGTCCCACGTGCCACCGTGGTGTGAGTCGATCCTCGGCTTGAAAGTGGAGGAAGTGCAGGGAAAACAGGTTTCCCTGGAATTGACTGAGACATCTGGGGGACTCTGGGAATGGTGGCACGACCCTGGATTTCCTCTCGCCTTTTGTGGAGAGCGCTCCTCTTGAAATGCTATGGGAACCCCGGGAATTCTTTCCTGACCACGCAGGGAAAGGATCCCTCCTCTCGAGCTTGGAGGCGGAAACGGGGCTCTTCTGGATGTGAGCGGGACTCTCGTGCTTCCTCTCAAGTGGAGACGGGTATGTCGGGAAACTTCTTTAGTTGCAGCAAGGGTGTGAATAACCGTTTGGAAGTTCCAGAGGTTAGGTGTGATTAGCTTCGAGACTCCTCAGCGGACAAGGGCCTCATCTCGCTTGGAGGGGAAAACCTCCTGGATTTTCTCGAGTTGCGGCAGGTGCTCTCGACTTACGATGGAGACCTCAGGGACCCGCTCTGGTGGACACAGGAAAGGCCAGTCCCCATGGGAGTTGCTCCGGGGCCTCTCGGGATTCCTCTCCCGTCGATGCCGGGGCCTAAGTCCTTGTGTGGTATCGGAGGCGGGACCTGAGGATTCCTCTGCAGTGCTGACATGGATGTTGGGATACTTCTGGAGTCTCCCCAGGGGAGTCAATCCTCGTCTCGAGTGGGGTCATGCACGTGCGCTTTCCTCCGGAGCTGTAGCAGCAGAGTCACACTTCCCTATGCGAGGATCAAAGCATCTGTGGCTTTCCCTCGAGGCTTTCCCATGAGGCTTTCCCACGAGGCTTTCCCACGAGGCTTTCCCACAGGGCTCTCCGACGTGCCACCCTGGTGTGAGTCGATCCTCGGCTTGAATGTCGAAGCAGTGCAGGGAAAACAGGTTTCCCTGGAATGGACTGAGACATCTGGGGGACTCTGGGAAAGGTGGCACGACCCTGGAGTTCCTCTCGCCTTTCCTGTGGAGAGCGCCTCCTCTTGAGATGCGACGGGAACGCCGGGATTTCTTTCCCGATGACGCAGGGAAAGGATCCCTCCTCTAGAGCTAGTAGGCAGAAACGGGGCTCCTCTGGATGTGGGCGGGACTCTCGTGCTTCCTCTCGAATGGAGACGGTATGTCGGGGAACATCTTGAGTTGCAGCCAGGGTGTGAAGCACCGTTTGGAAGTTCCAGAGATTAGGTGTGATTAGCCTCGAGACGCCTCAGCAGAAATGGGCCTCATCTCGCCTGGAGGGGAGAACCTCCTGGATTTTCTCCAGATAGGGCAGTTGCTCTCGACTTACGACGGGGACCTCAAGGACCCGCTCTGGGGGCCTCAGAAAAGTCCAGTCCCCATGCGAGTTGCTCGGGGCCTCTCGGGATTCCTCTCCCGTCGATGTCGGGGCCTAAGACCTTGTGTGGAGTCGGTGCCGGAATCTGAGGATTCCTGTGCAGTGCTGACATGGATCTTGGGGTACTTCTGGAGTCTTCCCAGGGGAGTTAGTCCTCGTCTCGAGTGGGGACATGCACCTGCGCTTTCCTCCCTAGCTGTAGCAGCAGTGTCATGCTCCAGTCGTGTGGATCAAGGTATCAGTGGCTTTCCCTCGAGGCTTTCCCACGATGCTTTCCAACAAGGCTTTCCCACGAGGCTTTCCCAGCAGGGTTTCCAACGAGGCTTTCCCCCAGTGATGTCCCACGTGCCACCGTGGTGTCAGTCGATCCTCGGTTTGAAAGTCGAGGCAGTGCAGGGAAAACAGGTTTCCCTGGAATGGACTGAGACATCTTGGGGACTCTGGGAATGGTGGCACGACCCTGGAGTTCCTCTCGCCTTTCTTGTGGAGAGCGCCTCCTCTTGAGATGCGACGGGAACGCCGGGAATTCTTTGCCGACCACGAAAGGAAAGGATCCCTCCTCTCGAGCTAGGAGGCGGAAACGGGGCCCCTCTGTATGTGGGCGGGACTCTCGTGCTTCCTCTTGAGTGGTGACGGGTATGTCGGGGAACTTCTTGAGATGCAGCAAGGCTGTGAAGGACCCTTTGGAAGTTCCAGAGGTTAGGTGTGATTAGCCTCGAGTCGCCTCAGCGGAAATGGGCCTCATCTCGCCTGGAGAGGACAACCTCCTGGATTTTCTCGAGTTGCGGCAGGTGCTCTCGACTTACGACGGAGACCTCAGGGACCCGCTCTGGTGGCCTCAGGAAAGGCCAGTCCCCATGAGAGTTGCTCGGGGGCCTCTCGGGATTCCTCTCCCGTTGATGCCGGGGCCTAAGTTCTTGTGAGGAGTCGGTGCCAGAACCTGAGGATTCCTCTCCAGTGCTGACATGGATCTTGGGGTACTTCTGGAGTCTCCCCAGGGGAGTCAGTCCTCGTCTCGAGTGGGGGCATGCACGTGAAATTTCTTTCCGAACTGTAGCAGCAGTGTCACGCTTCCCTTCGCGTGGAACAAGGGATCTGTGGCTTTCCCTGGAGGCTTTCACACGAGGCTTTACCACATGGTTGTCCCACGTACCACCGTGATGTGAGTCGATCCTCGGCTTGAATGTCGAGGCAGTGCAGGGAAAACAGGTTTCCCTGGAATGGACTGAGACATCTGGGGGACTCTGGGAATGGTGGCACGACCCTGGAGTTCCTCTCGCCTTTCCTGTGGAGAGCGCCTCCTCTTGAGATGCGACGGGAACGCCGGGATTTCTTTCCCGAACACGCAGGGAAAGGATCCCTCCTCTCGAGCTAGGAGGCGGAAACAGGGCTCTTCTGGATGTGGGCGGGACTCTCGCGCTTCCTCTTCAGTGGAGACGGGTATGTCGGGGAACTTCTTGAGTTGCAGCAAGGGTGTGAAGGACCGTTTGGAAGTTCCAGACGTTAGGTGTGATTAGCCTCGAGACGCCTCAGCGGAAATCGGCCTCATCTCGCCTGGAGGGGAGAACCTCCTGGATTTTCTCGAGTTGCTGCACGTGCTCTCGACTTACGACGGGGACCTCAGGGACCCGCTCTGGTGGCCTTAGGAAAGGCCAGTCCCCATGCTAGTTGCTCGGAGGCCTCTCGGGATTCCTCTACCGTCGATGCCGGGGCCTAAGACCTTGAGTGGAGTTGGTGCACCAAACTGAGGATTCCTCTCCAGTGCTGACATGGATCTTGGGCTACTTCTGGAGTCTCCCCAGGGGAGTCTTTCGTCGTCTCGAGTGGGGGCATGCACGTGTGCTTTCCTCCCGAGCTGTAGCAGCAGTGTCACGCTTCCCTTCGCGTTGATCAAAGCAACTGTGGCTTTCCCTTGAGGCTTTCCCACGAGGCTTTCCAACAGGGCTGTCCCACGTGCCACCGTGGTGTGGGTCGATCCTCGGCTTGAAAGGCGGGGCAGTGCAGGGAAAACAAGTTTCCCTGGAATGGCCTGAGACATCTGGGGGACTCTGGGAATGGTGGCACGACCCTGGTGTTCCTCTCGCCTTTCCTGTGGAGATCGCCTCCTCTTTAGATGCGCCAGGAACACTGGGAACTCTTTCCCGATCACTGAGGGAAAGGATACCTCCTCTCGAGCTAGGAGGCGGAAACGGGGCTCCTCTGAATGTGGGCGGGACTCTCGTGCTTCCTCTCAAGTGGAGACGGGTATGTCGGGGAAATTGTAAAGTTGCAGCAAGGGTGTGAAGGACCCTTTGGAAGTTCCAGAGGTTAGGTGTGATTAGCCTCGAGACGCCTCAGCGGAAATGGGCCTTATCTCGCCTGGAGGGGGAACCTCCTGGATTTTTTCGAGTTGCGGCAGGTACTCTCGACTTACGACGGGGACCTCAGGGACACGATCTGGTGGCTTCAGGAAAGGCCAGTCCCCATGCGAGTTGCTCGGGGGCCTCTCGGGATTCCTCTCCCTTCGATGCCAGGGCCTAAGACCTTGTGTGGAGTCGGTGCTGGAACCTGAGGATTCCTCTCCAGCTGCTGATATGGATCTTGGGGTACTTCTGGAGTCTCCCCAGTGGAGTCAGTCCTCGTCTCGAGTGGGGGCATGCACGTGCGCTTTCCTCCCGAGCTGTAGCAGCAGTGTCACTCTTCCCTACGCGTGGATCAAGGGATCTGTGGCTTTCCCTCGAGGCTTTCCCATGAGGCTTTCCCAGGAGCCTTTCCCACAGGGCTGTCCAACGTGCCATCGCGGTGTGAGTCGATCCTCGGCTTGAAAGTCGAGGCAGTGCAGGGAAAACAGGTTTCCCTGGAATGGACTGAGACATCTGGGGGACTCTGGGAATGGGGCCTGATACTGGAGTTCCTCTCGCCTTTCCTGTGGAGAGCGCCTCCTCTTGAGATGCGACGGGAACGCTAGGAATTCTTTCCCGACCACGCAGGGAAAGGATCCCTCCTCTCGAGCGAGCAGGCGGAAACGGGGCCACTCTGGATATGGGCGGGACTCTCGGATTCCTCTTGAGTGGAGACGGGTATGTCGGGGAACTTCTTGAGTTGCAGCAAGGGTGTGAAGGACACTTTGGAAGTTCCAGAGTTAAAGTGTGATTACCCCTAGTTGCCTCAGCGTAAATGGGCCTCATCTCGCCTGGAGGGGAGAACCTCCTGGATTTTCTCGAGTTGCGGCAGGTGCTCTCGACTTACGATGGGGACCTCAGGGATCCGCTCTGGTGCCCTCAGGAAAGGCCAGTCCCCATGCGAGTTTCTCGGGGGCCTCTCGGGATTCCTCTCCCGTCGATGCTGGGGCCTAAGACCTTGTGTGGACTCAGTGCTGGAACCTGAGGATTTCTCTCCAGTGCAGACATGGATCTTAGGGTACTTCTGGAGTCTCCCCAGGGCAGTCAGTCCTCGTCTCGAGTGGGGGCATGTACGTGCGCTTTCCTCCCGAGCTCTAGCAACAGTGTCATGCTTCCCTTCGCGTGGATCAAGGGATCTGTGGCTTTCCCTCGAGGCTTTCCCACGAGTGCTTTCCCACAGGGCTGTCCAACGGCTGTCCATGCACGTGGTGTGAGTCGATCCTCGGCCTTGAAAGTCGAGGCAGTGCAGGGAAACAGTTTTCCCTGGAATGGACTGAGACAGTCTTGGGGACTCTGGGAATAGTGGCACTGACCCTGGAGTTCCTCTCGCCTTTCCTGTGGAGAGCGCCTCCACTTGAGATGCGACGGGAACGCCGGGAATTACTTTCCCGCACACGCAGGGAAAGGATCCCTCCTCTCGAGCTAGGAGGCGGAAACGGGGCTCCTCTAGGATGTGGTCGGGACTCTCGTGCTTCCTCTCGAGTGGAGTCGGGTATGTCGGGGAACTTCTTGAGTTGCAGCAAGGGTGTGAAGGACCCTTTGGAAGTTCCAGAGGTTAGGTGTGATTAGCCTCGAGACGCCTCAGCGGAAATGGGACCTTATCTCGCCTGGAGGGGAGAACCTCCTGGAATTTCTCGAGTTGCGGCAGGTGCTCTCGACTTACGACGGGGACCTCAGGGACCCGCTCTGGTGGCCTCAGGAAAGGCCAGTCCCCATTGCGAGGTGTTCAGGCTCCGGGGGCCTCTCGGGATTTCCTCTCCCGTCGATGCTGGGGCCTAAAACCTTGTGTGAAGTCAGGTGCCGGAACCTGAGGATTCCTCTCCAGTGCTGACATGGATCTTGGGATACTTTCTGGAGTCTCCCCAGGGAGTCAGTCCTCGTCTCGAGTGGGGGCATGCACGTGCACTTTCCTCCCGAGCTGTAGCAGCAGTGTCACGCTTCCCTTCGCGTGGATCAAGGGATCTGTGGCTTTCCCTCGAGGCTTTCCCACGAGGCTTTCCACGACAGGGCTGTCCACGTGCCACCGTGTGTGAGTCGATCCTCGCTTGAAAGTCGAGGCAGTGCAGGGAAAACAGGTTTCCCTGGAATGGACTGAGACATCTGGGGGACTCTGGGAATGGTGCACGACACCTGGAGTTCCTCTCGCCTTTCCTGTGGAGAGCGCCTCCTCTTGAGATGCGACGGGAACGCCGGGAATTCTTTCCCGACCACGCAGGGAAAGGATCCCTCCTCTCGAGCTAGGAGGCGGAAACGGGGCTCCTCTGGATGTGGGCGGGACTCTCGGCTTCCTCTTGAGTGGAGACGGGTATGTCGGGGAACTTCTTGAGTTGCAGCAAGGGTGTGAAGGACCCTTTGGAAGTTCCAGAGGTTAGGTGTGATTAGCCCTCGAGATGCCTCAGCGGAAATGGGCCTCATCTCGCCTGGAGGGGAGAACCTCCTGGATTTTCTCGAGTTGCGGCAGGTGCTCTCGACTTACGACGGGGACCTCAGGGACCCGCTCTGGTGGCCTCAGGAAAGGCCAGTCCCCATGCGAGTTTGCTCGGAGGCCTCTCGGGATTCCCTCTCCCGTCGATGCTGGGGCCTAAAGACCTTGTGTGGAGTTCAGTGCCGGAACCTGAGGATTCCTCTCCAGTGCTGACATGGATCTTGGGTACTTCTGGAGTCTCCCCAGGGGAGTCAGTCCTCGTCTCGAGTGGGGCATGCACGTGCGCTTTCCTCCCGAGCTGTAGCAGCAGTGTCACGCTTCCCTTCGCGTGGATCAAGGGATCTGTGGCTTTCCCTTCGAGGCTTTCCCACGAGGCTTTCCCACAGGGCTGTCCCACGTGCCATCCGTGGTGTGAGTCGATCCTCGGCTTGAAAGTCGAGGCAGTGCAGGGAAACAGTTTTCCCTGGAATGGACTGAGACATCTGGGGGACTCTGGGAATGGTGGCACGACCCTGGAGTTCCTCTCGCCTTTCCTGTGGAGAGCGCCTCCTCTTGAGATGCGACGGGAACGCCGGGAATCTTTCCCGAACACGCAGGGAAAGGATCCCTCCTCTCGAGCTAGGCAGGCGGAAACGGGGCTCCTCTGGATGTGGCGGGACTCTCGTGCTTCCTCTCGAGTGGAGACGGGTATGTCGGGGAACTTCTTGAGTTGCAGCAAGGGTGTGAAGGACCCTTTGGAAGTTCCAGAGGTTAGGTGTGATTAGCCTCGAGACGCCTCAGCGGAAATGGGCCTCTATCTCGCCTGGAGGGGAGAACCTCCTGGAATTTTCTCGAGTTGCGGCAGGTGCTCTCGACTTACGACGGGACCTCAGGGACCCGCTCTGGTGGCCTCAGGAAAGGCCAGTCCCCATGCGAGTGTGCCTCCGGGGGCCTCTCGGGATTCCTCTCCCGTCGATGCGGGCCTAAGACCTTGTGTGGAGTCGGTGCCGGAACCTGAGGATTCCTCTCCAGTGCTGACATGGATCTTGGGGTACTTCTGGAGTCTCCCCAGTGGGAGTCAGTCCCTCGTCTCGAGTGGGGGCATGCACGTGCGCTTTCCTTCCGAGCTGTAGCAGCAGTGTCACGCTTCCCTTCGCGTGGATCAAGGGATCAGTGTGGCTTTCCCTCGAGGTCTTTCCCACGAGGCTTTCCCACGAGGCTTTCCCACAGGGCTGTCCCACGTGCCACCGTGGTGTGAGTCGATCCTCGGCTTGAAAGTCGAGGCAGTGCAGGGAAAACAGGTTTCCCTGGAATGGACTGAGACATCTGGTGGGGACTCTGGGAATGGTGGCACGACCCTGGAGTTCCTCTCGCCTTTCCTGTGGAGAGCGCCTCCTCTTGAGATGCGACGGGAACGCCGGGAAATTCTTTCCCGACCACTGCAGGGAAAGGATCCCTCCTCTCGAGCTAGAGGCGGAAACGGGCTCCTCTGGATGTGGGCGGGACTCTCGTGCTTCCTCTTGAGTGGAGACCGGGTATGTCGGGGAACTTCTTGAGTTGCAGCAAGGGTGTGAAGGACCCTTTGGAAGTTCCAGAGGTTAGGTGTGAGTTAGCCTCGAGATGCCTCAGCGGAAATGGGCCTCATCTCGCCTGGAGGGGAGAACCTCCTGGATTTTCTCGAGTTGCGGCAGGTGCTCTCGACTTACGACGGGGACCTACAGGGACCCGCTCTGGTGGCCTCAGGAAAGGCCAGTCCCCCGATGGCGAGTTTCTCGGGGGCCTCTCGGGATTCCTCTCCCGTCGATCTGGGGCCTAAGATCTTGTTGTGGAGTCAGTGCCGGAACCTGAGGATTTCCTCTCCAGTGCTGACATGGATCCTTGGGATACTTCTGGAGTCTCCCCAGGGGAGTCAGTCCTCGTCTCGAGTGGGGCATGCACGTGCGCATTCCTCCCGGAGCTGCTAGCACAGTGTCACGCTTCCCTTCGCGTGGATCAAGGGATCAGTGGCTTTCCCTCGAGCTTTCCCACGAGTTTCCCACGAGGCTTCCAACAGGTGTCCACGTGCCACGTGTGTGAGTCGATCTCGCCTTGAAAGTCGAGGCAGTGCAGGGAAAACAGGTTTCCCTGGAATGGACTGAGACACGCTGGGGACTCTGGGAATGGGCACACCTGGAGTTCCTCTCGCCTTCCTTGTGGAGAGCGCCTCCACTTGAGATGCGCACGGGAC
>NW_017213955.1:0-15114 GCF_001704415.2 Capra hircus | reverse complement strand
GAAAACAGCTAAGCCATTCAGGTATGACAGAAATCAAATCCCATATAATTACACAGTGGAGGTGATGAATGATTTAAGGGATTATATCTGATATACAGAGTGCCTGAAGAACTGTGGATAGAGGTGTGTAACATTGTTCAGGAGGCAGCGATTAAAACCATCCCAAAGAAATAGAAATGCAGAAGGCAAAGTGGTTATCTGAGGAGGCTTTATAAATAGTGAGAAAAGAAAGGGAATGAAAGCCAAGGGGGGAAAGGAAAAGAAAGCTATACTCAACTGAATGCAGAATTCCAGAGGATAGATAGGAGAGATAAGAAGGACTTCAATGAACAATGCAAAGAAAATAGAGAAATCAATGGGATGTGAAAGACTAGAGATCACTTCAAGTAAATTAGAGATCCAAGGGATCATTTCATGGCAAAGATGGGCACAATAAAGGACAGAAATGGTATGGACCTAACAGAAGCAGAAGATATTAAGAAGAGGTGGCAAGAATACACAGAAGAAATATACAAAAGAGGTCTTAGTAACCTGGATAACCATGATAGTGTGGTCACTCAATCTAGTGCCACACATCTTGGAGTGTGAAGAAAATGGAACCTTAGGAAGTATTACTGAGAAGAAAGCTAGTGGAATTTCAGACCCTAGAGAGTCCCTTGGACTGCAAGTAGAGCCAACCAGTCCATTCTGAAGGAGATCAGCCCTGGATGTTCATTGGAAGGATTGATGCTAAAGCTGAAACTCCAGTACCTTGGCCACCTCATGAGAAGAGTTGACTCATTGGAAAAGACTCTGATGCTGGGAGGGATTGGGGCAGGAGGAGAAGGGGACGACAGAGGATGAGATGGCTGGGATGATATCACCGACTCGATGGACATGAGTTTTAGTGAACTCTGGGAGTTGGTGATGGAAGGGAGGCCTGGCGTGCTGCAATTCATGGGTCGCAAAGAGTCAGACACGACTGAGTGACTGAACTGAACTGAAAGAGACTCTTGATGTGGGTGAAAGAGGAAAGTGAAAAAGCTGTCTTAAAACTCAACATTCAAAACAATACATTCATGACATCTGGTGCCATCACTTCATGGCAAATATATGGGGAAAATGTGGAAGCTGTGACATATTTTATTTTCTTGGGCTCCAAAAGCATTGTGGATGGTGACTGTAGCCATGAAATGAAGAGGCACTTGCTTCTTGAAAGAAAACCTATGACAAATCTAGACAGAATATTAAAAGCAGAGACATCATTCTGCCAAAGAGGTCCATATAATCAAAGCTATTTTTTTTTCCAGTAATCATGCATGGAAATGAGAGTTGGATAGTAAAGAAGGTTAGGTAAGGTAAGACAAGGTGAAGTCACTCAGTCATGTCCTACTCTTTGCGGCCCCACAGACTGTAGTCTACAGGCTCCTGTATCCATGGGATTTTCCAGGCAAGAGTACTGGAGTGGGTTGCCATTTCCTTCTCCAGAGGATCTTCCCGACCCAGGGATTGAACCCAGGTCTCCTGCATTGTAGGCATACGCTTTACCATCTGAGCCACCCAAGAAGTCCTTAAAGAAGGTTAAGCGCTGAAGAGTTAATGCTTTTGAATTGTGGTGCTGGAGAAGATTCTTGAAAATCCCTTGGACTGCAAGGACATCAAACCAGTTAATCCTAAAGCAAACCAATCTTGAATATTCATTGGAAGTACTGATGTGGAAGCTCCAATACTCTGGCCACCTGGTAACTGTTTGGAAAGATCTTGATCTGGGAAAGGTTGAAGGCAAAAGGAGAAGGGCTGGCAGAGGATGACATGGTTAGATAGCATCACTAAATCAATGACATGAATTGTGGCAAACCCGGGGAAGGGGGGGGAGCCCAGCATGCTGTAGTCCATGGGATTGCAATGATTCAGATGACTTAATGACTAAGCAACAACAGCAGAAATTTTTTTAATGATGTTAATTAGTGCTGCTGAAGAAGTATGTTCTCTTAACTTACAAATTATTAAACCTTACTTCCATAAACAATGAAAGTGGAATTGTTTGACTTGAATCAATATTGCATGACTACATTTATTGTTAAAATTTAACTCCCGAGAGCATCTGTATGTGTGCTGTGTGCCAGAAGTCCTTCAAAGAAAAGGAACAAGTGACAAAGTGATAGGAAATGTCTAAAATCATATCTTTACAGAGTTTCACAGACTTATTAAATACTTGTCCATGATTAATGTATTGTATCTACCTTTTGTGGAATTTGAGCAAAGGCTGATGGCAATCACCTCGGCTCTGTCTTCTGACATGTTACTGACCATTGACCCCAAAGAAAACACCACAATTCCATTTTCGCCAGAGCTCTGCACAAACTCTTCCATTTCCTGTGAAAAAAGAATTTGCCCCATCACAAAACAGCAGCACATAACATACATTATTGAAGGGATTGCTACAAGCGAAAAAGAGAGAAAATCAGAAATTGTCTCGAGATTAGAGTAGAGATTTCTTACAAAAATATTGTGGTAAGATACACATGGCATAAAATTTGCTTTCTTAATTGTTCCTAAGTGTATAGTATAGTAGTGCTAAGTATACTCACATTGTGCAACCAATCTCCAGATCTTTTTCATCGGACAAAACTGGAAGTCTATGACCATTAGGAAACTCTACTTTCCTCTTTCTCTAGCCTTTGGCAAGTTTCATTCTACTTTGTTTCTACAAATGAGATTAGTCCTGGATACTTCTTATAAGTTGAATTGTAGAGTATTTGTCTTTTTCTGACTAGTTATTTTCACTTAATGTAAGGTTCATTCATGTTGTGACATGTGTCAGAATTTCCTTTTAAAGGTGAGTAATATTCCATTGTTTGTATATATGATATTTGTTTATTGGCTTCCTCTGTTGATAGACATTTGGGTTGCTTAAACCTCTTGGCTCCTGTGAATAGAGCTTTCATGAATCTGTTGTACAGATATCTCATTGGGATCCTAATTTCAATTATTTTGAATATAAACCAGAAAAGGAATTGCTGAGCTCTATGTGTAGACAGGTTTTATATTAGAAAGTATGCCATTATTCTTATCACATACTATACAGTTAGCTAATAGAGTGATTTCCCTCCCTCACCCACCCGACTCTCCCAATTCTCTTAAACATATTAACTTCACATCTTGGACTTTGGTCAGTTGTACTAATAAATATTTCACACTATAAAATCATTAAAATTTTTTTTGAGGGACTTTATATTATTTTTTATATTTTTTTAAAAACATTTTTCATCCTTGAGATCCTGCGGAAAGAATGGGTGATATGAGGTCAATTTCTTCCATTATATATATTTGTGCAAATGTGTTTCTGTATAAGCAGGAAATAAGATAGAGCCAGTACTAGTAGTGACAAGGAGATACTATTAAACTCTATTATCCTCAGACTCTTCATTAGTCTTGATGTTAATTATTAACATAGATTTTTGGAAGGAAGTTACTTGCCAGAATTCAACTCCCTTTGGTTCTTTGTTATTGTAATTCTGCTAACTCATTTATTTATTCCAGACAGACTTTTTGAGAATTATTTAGGTTATTCATTAATATTTCATTTCCTGACTATGAGCACTATAAAAAAATATGATCTGAATCAGTTTATGGCATTCATTCAGCTCTGTAATCCTATTCTTCATCTTAGACTTTGTCATAATTTCCAAACTCTGTCTAAAATACTAACTACTGACTTGAAGAGTCAAGTATTATAGTTTGGAAGTTCTATGAAATAGTTCTGTGAGTTCTATTTGTAATCCAAATTTACACTTGTATAGTTACTTATTTGAGAGACCCATATTGCTGTGTTTCTTTACATATGATGCCTTTGTCCTGAACTTGCATAATTAATGTCACAGATGGATGTGTTATGTCTAACTGCGGTGAAGGACCTTCAACTTGACTTCAATGAGTCCCCCTGGGAGCACCTGCTCCACAGAGGAAAAGGTGCCCAGGGCTTTCTGGCAGCACAGGTCTGGTCAGCTTTTGAGTAATTCAGTTCTAACTAAATAAAGCTCCAGGTGAATCCGTATTTGCCTGGAATTTTTTCTGAATTATTTTGCTTTGTGGTCCTGATCCTTTCTGATTAAGAAAAAAGTTACTTTCTATACTAGAATAATTCCAAATGTTGAATGACAACCCACCCCAATATTCCTGTCTGGGAAATCCCATTGACAGAGGAGACTAGCTGGCTATAGTTCACAGGGTCACGAAGAGTCAGACATGACTGAGCATGTATGCATATTCACTGTTCTGCACCTTAGATCTCTCGTATTTATTTTCTAAGAAATGCAAATTTGTATCCTTAAACAACATTTCTCCTGTTCTTCCAACTCTCAGTCCTGGCAACTACCATATTACTCTCTGTTATTACAAGTTTGGCATTTTTAGATTTCATATACAAGTGATTTCTTATACTATTTGTCCTTCTCTGTTTTTTTCAAAAAGATAAACAAAAACTGAAAACCTTTAGTTAGACTAATCAAGAAAAAAAGTGACTCAAATAAATAAGATTAGAAATGAAATGGAGACATTACAACTAATTCTGAAAATTACATAGGATCCCGAGACTACCATGAATAATTATAAGCTAAGAAATTTATTAATCCATATATGAGAAGAATGGAGAAGTTCTTAAAAACAGAACCTACCAAGGATGAATCAGGAAGATGGAGAAAATCTGAACAGCCCTAATAAGTAAAGAAATTGAATTGGTAATCAAAAACCTATCAACACACAAAAGGCCCAGGGCCTGATGGCTTCACTGATGTATTCTATGAAATATTATAGAATAATTAATGCTAGTTCTTCAAAAATCTTTGAAATTAAAGAGGAGGGTAGGAACATTTCCAAAGTCATCCTACAAGGTCATCACCATGATCATGATACCAAATAGATAAGCACATTGCAAGAAGATAAAACTAAAGTCAATATTCAGATTGAGTATTGTTGCAAAAATTCTCAACAAAATATTCAACAAGCCAAATTCAAGAGCACATTAAAAGAATACTTTTGAATCAGTTTCTGATGAGATGGATGAAACTGGAACCGATTATACAGAGTGAAGTGAGCCAGAAAAGAAAAACACCAATACAGTATACTAACACATATATATGGAATTTAGAAAGATGGCAATGATGACCCTGTATGCAAGAAAGCAAAAAAGACACAGATGTTTAAAGCGGACTTCTGGACTCAGAGGGAGGAGGGAGAGGGTGGGATGATATGGGAGAATGGCATTGAAACATGTATACTATCATGTAAGAATCACATCACCAGTCTATGTCCAATGCAATATACAGCATGCTTGGGGCTGGTGGCATGGGGATGACCCAGAGGGATGTTGTGGGGTGGGAGGTGGGAGGGGGGTTCGATGTTTGGGATCGCATGTACACCCGTGGTGGATTCATGGTAATGTATGGCAAAACCAATACAGTATTGTAAAGTAAAATAAAGTAAAAAATAAAAATTAAAAAAAAATAAAGGTAAAAGACTTTAAAAAAATAAATAAAATGAAGGGATTATTACTCTGAAAAAAAAAAGAATTATATAGTAAGATCATGTGAGATTTATCTCTGTGATGCAAGGATAAATAGAATGAACAATAAAATAACTTGATTATCTCAATAGATGTCCAAAAAACTTTTTGACAAGATATGACATTCTTTCATGAGAAAACCCTCAACATATAGGGTATAGAAAGGAACATATCTCAATGTAATAAAGAACATATATGACAAACCCAAAGCTAACGTTATACTCAACAGTGAACACTTGAAAGCTTTTTCTCTAATCAGAAACAAAACAAGGATGCCTACTTGCACTATATAGAATTCAGTTTCCTTACTGTGTACTAATAATGAAACATCTGGAAAAAAACTATCCCATTCACAATAGCATCAAAAGGAAGAAAATAACTAGAAATAAATTTAATCAGTGACGTGTAAGATCTGTACAGTGATAACTATAAGAAATTGTAGAAATAGAAGAAAACACAAATAAATGGAAAGTCATCATATGACATGGACCAGAAGACTAATACTGCTAAAATGGTGACATTACCAAAAGCCCAAAGAATCACACCTTGAAATTTCATATTTACCACAAAGTTTCAATATTTCAAATAGTGTACTGGCCCCCACATAGACACATAGACCATGGAACAGCATACAGGGTTCAACTAATAGTCAACAAGGGAGCAACAAGGGAGACAAAAACACCAATTGTGGAAATGTTAGTCACTTCTTTCTTTTCTGAGAAAACTGGATAAACTATGGAATAAAACGAAAAATCAGACCACTCACAAAAACAACTCAAAATGTATCAGTGTATCAATGACTTAAACACAAGACCAGATACCATAACACCCTAAAAGAAAATATAAGGTTAGGAACTCCTTGACACTGGTCTTGAAAATGATGCTTTTGTATAGGACATCAAGACCACAACAAAAGGGAAAATCACAAGTGGGGCTACATCAAGCTTAAAAGCTTCTGCACAGCAAAAGAAATAATCAACAAGACGAAAATGTGATCTACAGAGTAGAAGAAAAGTTTTGTAACCACATATTGAATGAGGGGTTAAGATCCAGAATATATGCACAACTCACACAACAAAATTCAAGTAAAGAATGGGCAGATGAACAAAATAGACCCTTTACAAAGAAGATTTCCAAATGGTCACCAGGTATAGGAAAAGATACTCAACATCAGTAATCATCAGGGAAATGTATTTCAAACTCACAATCAGATATTACCTCCCCCCTATTAGAAAGTCTATAACCAAGAAGAGAAAAGTGTTGTGAGAATGTGGAGAAAAGTGAATGCTTGTACACTCTCAGTGGGAATGTAAATTGGTTTAACCCTTATGGAACATACATTGAAGGTTCCTAAAACAGTTAAAGATAGATCTATTGTATGATCCAGCAATTCTACTTCTGGGTATACAGTCAAAGGAAATAAAAACAGGATATAGAAGAGGTATATGGGCTCCATGTTGACTGCAGCATTATTCACAATTAGCTAAGGGAAAAAAACTTAAGTGCCCACCAATGGATGAATTATTTAAAGATGTTTCATAGATACACACAGACATGGACACACACGCACACGGAGACACATGTGCTGAGAATGAACTATTATTCACCCACAAGAAAGAAGGAAATCCTGCCATTTTCGACAATATGGGTGGACTTTGAAGATATTATGCTAAAATGTGTGCTGTCATTTTAATCTTTATTCTCTTCCTATAATCAAATAATCCACTATGATATATATCCTAAAAGTTTGTAATCCTAGCTTATGCCCTTTTAATGTTCAAGAAAACTGTGATCTTATTATATTTGTTATTTTCCAAGTAAATATTTTATTGTATCTCATTTAATATATTTTATTTATCTGTGCAGAAGTCTGATTTAGTATAATTTAACATTTCCTAGTGGCTCAGATGGTAAAGAATCTGCCTGGAGTGCAGGAAACCAGGATTTGATCCCTGGGTCGGGAAGATCCCCTGGAGAAGGGAATGGCTGCCTACTCCAGTATTCTTGCCTGGAAAATCCCATGGATAGAGGAGCCTGGTGGGCTACAGTTCATAGTGTCACAAAAAGTCAGATATGACTGAAGTGACTTAGCAGCAGCAGCATTTAATATAAAGATTTTTAATGTCAGGAATTTTTAAGGTTTTGGTTACCAGATGAAGAAGATGAAATATTAAAGTATTTTTGTAAGTTTTAAGGCTTTTCACCACAGCACTAGCTAAAATAAATACCCATTTCCAACAATAGAAATGAATGTACATATAACTGTATGTTTTTATTCCCAACCCAGAGATTTATTTAAATTTATTCAAAGTAAATCATCCTGATTCATGTCAATATATGGCAAAACCCACCACAATAATGTAAAGTAATTATCCTCCAATTAAATTAATTTAACATAAAGAAAAAATGAGTTAATGTGATATCCCTGTGAATACTGTTCTCTAGTTTTCACTCATTATTGTCTATATCTAGCAATAATCTACTAAATGGTCTCTTCCTACTCTTTACCATTTACAATCCAACCCAGTGACGACATCTCACTTTTTATTTTTAATAATATATGATTATCTCTTTCTCAGGGTTTTTGTCATAGCTCAGTCGGTAAAGAGTCTGCCGGCAATGCAGGAGACCTGGGTTGGATTCCCAGGTTGGGAAAATCCTCTGGAGAAGGAAATGGCAACCCGCTCCAGTATTCACACTTGGAGAATCCCATGGACAGAGGAGCCTGGCAGTCTGTAGTCCATGTGATGGCAAGAGTCGGACGCAACTTAGAGACCAAACCACTGCCATCACCTCTTTCTTTCTTAATCCTTTCAATATTCTTCCCAATGCCCCTACTAGATGTTTCAAATCTTTACAGTTATCTGTTTCCAACTTACCTCTATAGCATCATCTTCTTTATTCAGCCTTTTCCTATCCAAACTAAACTTGGACTTTTTGGCAACTGTCATTACCACTCCACCTACCTTTCTTTTATATCTTCTTCCAACTGAGCTAAAAGAGAAGTCCATATCTTCTTCCACCCCTGCCCTATTCCTCTGTTTATTCCTGAGCATGCTTCAGATCTCATAATTGTCTGTGAATCAGAGACACATTATATGATTCATGCTGAATATTTCTTTAGCACTCTGGTCTTTCCATATTATAACATTTTTTACAACTTGTGTTCTGTCATTTCAGGTGGACTGTCAGGTGGTAGAAACTGTGCCTACACCATTTGTCTATATTAGCACTCACTTCTGGAATATGGTATATACAAAATTATCCTATAATAATTATAATACAATTATAATGTAACATATTATAGTGAGATGAGGTGTTTGGATGGCATCACCAGGTGATAATATCGCTATTATTTTATTTGTATGAAATATGTATTTTTATAAAGAACTATAAGTGTCCTTTAATGAATGATGCTTCTTTATGTGTGAATAATGAAATTGTAATTTAACTGATGTATTATCAAAGTGTCCCATGTACTCTAGTTTATTCTGTAATGATAATGAAATTCAGATAGATGTGCTGATACAGAAATACATCACTTTCTAGGTGAAAGTTCACTTTATCCAGGTTCCCACATCTGACTACCTATAATCAAACATTCTCAATAAAGAATACAGAATATTCCTATTGAAAACACAAAGTTCAAAAAGAACAGCAAGAAGGAGTAAGTGACCTTAGGCAGAGGCTTGGCAGGTTTGCAGTGGAGCCCTCCAACAAATTCAACATTTGGTAGTCGTGGACGAGGAAATGAAAAGTCCCAGTAGCTTCGAATGAGCCACATTTCAGCTTTCCCCATTGTCTCTGATAAGGTAGTAGGTCTTCCTGAAAGTAAAAAGGAAAACAACAACAAATATTTGATCAAATGAGACTATTGTCATGTGTGTATATTAGATAATTTTTGTGAAGGAACTTGGGATGTTTTGGCCACGATATTCGAATGTGTCTGTTTCTTGATAAATCTATACATAGCATAGTATAGGATAATAAAGTATATCTGGAATACATCTGTTTCTACATAAGCAGAAACAATTTCTAAAAGCTAACTGGATACTTATAATACAAATATGTGTATAATTCTCAATGTGCATGTCTTCATTTATCAAGAAAGTTTATGAGATTCTTAATGACTTTAAGTTAAAAAAAGAAGTTTTGTAAGTTGGATAGTCAATTGCAGATGTCCTAGGTACTTGTCTGTGGTAAATGACTTCCCGGTATCTGATACTAGTAATGGGCTTTACCCTACTCTATAATATAAGTGTTTGCATAATATTTGTTAGATTGAGGGTCATTTTATATTTTTATTTCACTGTTTCACTTATTTGAGATAAATTTTTGTGAATTTATATTTAGACAAACTCAACTTCCAAGGCACTAGGAAAGATAAGACTTCATTCTACCAACTAAAAACATGAATTACCTAGTAGTTTCGTTGCTAAGTGATAACTGACTCTTTTCCACTCCGTGGACTATAGCCCAACAGGCTTCTCTGTCCATGGGATTTCCCAGGCAAAAACACTGGAATGGAATGCCATTTCCTTTTCCAAGGGATCTTTCTGACCAAAGGATCAAACCTGTGTCTCCTGCCTTGACAGGTAGATTCTCTACCACTGAGCTATCAGGAAGTCCAACTTACCTAGTACTTCACTGTAAAACTGGTTCCACTTCTTATCGTTGCATGCTGTGAAGAAAAGGTCAAAATAAAGTGTGTAAAACATATTTTTGACCCTCTCCATGAATGTCATGCGATCACTTAATTCTGAAAACATAACAGGTACATAAGATGGTGGGAATGGAAGTCTTCCACTATTCTTTTCAATTATATGGCCAGGTGAGGTGTAATGACTGTACACGAATGGTATTTTAAGTAATTCAGCCAGCAGTTCACCGCAGGGTCCAACAGCATCAGCAATAAGGATATCAAACCTTGATTCCTGTAGTTTTGTCATTAATCTCTTGTTGGAAACAGCGTCTTTACACATACTTAGAGCAGTATCAAAAAATTCCCAAAATGAACTTTTCACTGTTGCCAAATAGGACCAAAAGGAATCTTTCGCCACATATGTCAATTCCTCAAGAAGACGTTCCATAAAATTCTCATAATCACTTTTTGTTAAAGTTGTAGGAAAAGTCTCAAATCTCATAGTAGATGGTTTGCTGGAATTAGGAATAGTGGAAGCTGAAGATATCAGAACAGTCACCTCATGACCCCTCGTGACAAGTTCCTCCAGAATTGTCTTCATATTCATCCAGGGACTAAATTCCACTGGCCACACCAGCACCTTTCCACAACTCCCACCGCTAAAGTAACAAGTCAGCTGTAGCAGCAGCAGAAGCGAGAGTCTTTTCATAGACATCTTGCTCATATGCAGTCCTTTAAAAATAATTACTGTAAACTTTTGCTATTGCTCAGGCTTATATCCAGAAGTCATCAACCAGAAGTTAAATTATAACTCTTATTCCTTAAAAAAGTAGATTACATGAATAGTCAGCAGATGTGGAAATCAAGTGAAAAGGCAAAGTGCAGAACGTTTCGAGATTATACAGTGTGTTTAGTATTGATTTGTCAGTGCTGTCACCCTTCTTGTACACACACATCAATTATATTCTATGAGAAAGAAGACTAGCGTAAAACAATAGTAAGTGAGAGGCTCTTGTGTCTGCAATCGCTTTGACACAGAATTAGAGATGAGGTGACATCAACAAAATGGAGGGTTATGAGGTCACAACAATTGTGTCCCTCACAGAAACAGCAAAAACAATAAATGATCAACTGCAAAGCAATGTAAATTATTTGGGGAAAGTTCTGGACTAAAATGAAAAAGCAGCAGAAATCCTGCAGTTTGCAAAGACTGAAGATGTGTGTTCTGATTTTTTTAGTGTAATGTATTAATTCTAAAGATATCAATTAAGTTTGACTGGTCAATTGTATAATTTATGATCACTATTGCCATATTGATTATTTTCTCTGAGTGATCTGCCTACTGATGACAGTGGGCAGTTAAAACAGAAGGAGACGACAGAAGATGAGATGGTTAGATAGCATCACTGACTCAATGGACATGAGTGTGAGCAAACTCTGGGAGATGGTGAAGGACAGGGAAGCCTGGTATGCTGTGGGCCATCAGGTGATGTTATCAGGTTGGTCAGTAAACATAGGAAAGCCCACCATAGTGATCTCATGGCAGATGGCCTTGTAAGTGCTGTTGGTTCCACCATGAGTTATAAAGCCTTTGGTTTTTGGATAATCTAGCATTGAGTGACTTTCAGTAAAATTATTAATAATAATTCAGAATAAAACAAGAAATGGGCCTTATAAGGCACTGTAAAAAGCAATGTTTTTAAGATAACAGATGGTTACACATAGGAAACTGCATTTAAATTGCTTTCAGAACTCACAGCCAGAAACTCCTGTCTGCTGGAGAGATAAGTGAAGACTTCATGAAAGAAGTGCTTTGTCACTTGGATTTCACAATCGAATTCAAGATTGGCAGAAGAACAGTTTAAAGAGCACTCTGGGTAAAAGAAACCACATATGCATAAAAAGGGGGCATTCAGAAATATATTCTCTAAAAGATCAAGGAAGTCATTTAATCTGATAAGAATGGTGTCAAAATCACCGAAAGGGTAATGGTAGTAACTGTGGAACCAAAGAAAAGAGAATCTTCATTTTATTAAGAAATATGCTACCTCTTCATGGAAATGATTGTGGATTTTATTTCTGTAGAAAATGGAGAGTCACTGGTAATAAATAAGGAGCTATTATTTATCAGTAGTATTTAAAATACTCCTACACAGGAGAACCAATAGGTGTAAGGAAAGCATTCAGAGGTAGAACAATAACCCATTAAGCTACTCACTGTTAGAAGCAATTAAAGGCAAAAGGAAGATATTTTAATTTGGGGCATAAGGGATATGACCAATGTGTAATACAGTGCCAACTATGATATGTTTTCCTTCTCCCCTCTAGTGCTGGGAGTGAAAACACAGAAGTAAAGTTTCTTTCTGAATGTCTTAATAATAAACACTTGATAAGTTTATTTGCTATTGAAGTACTATCACTCTGCTCAGCTGTTAATCATGTTTTTAGGATTTGTTCTGCCAGTATTTATCAAGAAGGTCATTCTGGGGGAATTCAGTTATATAGACAAATATTGGGTCCCAAGGTGTCTGGCTTTTTGCCATCGTATGTCCATAGAACCTGTTAGGGTAACAAAAATACCTTATTCAATTAGTTTAAAGTTATAGCATTAGAATTCAAGAGATTAAAAGATAACATTAAATGTCTTCCATATGGCATGTAAGGAAGAAAGGATGCACGATCATAAGCAACGATAACTATTAATGCACTGACATCAGTAGGAATAGTTACATTTTACATACTTATTACCATATTCAGTCAGCTATGGAATATAATCATGACCATTCACACATGATGGCATAGACAAATGATGTTTACATTTATAAATGAAGACTTTTTTGTAATTTATAAGTATCAATAAACTGTTGAAAAAGTTCCAACTTTGTGATAATAAAATTTATTCAGCTGACCATGAACACTTTAACAATGAACCACAAAGGAGTGACAGTGTCAATCTGTAGTTTCTAGGCCCAGTACAAAAGTAAGGTACAGATTTTGGAATTGCCATTCAATTCTCATACACTGGATTATAATTTATAGTGTTTAACCTCTATTTGCTCTGGAAATGTAAAGTAACTCTATCAGTAAAGAATCAGCATAGGTCATTAGGAGATCACAATATCAGATAGCAAATTATAAAAGTAGTTCAAAATATCCAAAGACCTCAGGGGAATTTTATGTATTAGAAAAAAGGTACCACTCTATTTTATGGAGAAAGAAGTTGCTGAATCTTTGCCATGCCACTTTCCTTATACTTGATTCCTTCCTACAGTCCCTCTCCCTCCTCAATCAGAAGGAGCAAAGTGACAGGTTAGAAGCAGAGTCCATTAAGGGCCAGACTTTACCACACACAGAGCTTACTAAAGGACAGGACCCTGTCTTCTCTTCAATCTTCCTGATTCAGACTTTGTCAGGACCAAGTCACCAGGGAGGCTGATGTTTATCTTTCTCTAAGTCACTGTGTCTGGATGGGATCTGGAGGTCTCTTAGGGAGCCCTGACCATCCATTCTCTGAATAGCACCCTGCAAAGCACACTGATAGGGCTACCTTAAAATTTAGGAGAAATGAAAGGGGTCAGGATTATCTGGCAAGTACAGTCTGCATGATGCATTCCAGACTTTTATCACTATTGCATGTCTTTGTGCTAGTTCACTTACTGTTAAAATTTAACTCGAGAATATTTGTATGTTTACTGTGTCCTCAAGAGTCCTTCAATGAAAAGGAACAAATGATAAAGCAGAATTTGATGGTTTATTTTCCTGCCCACAACCCCATTATAATATCAAAATTCATACTGGATCTCTAGATATTTTCCATTTTGATAATGTTAATCCAAAATACTGTTAGTAAAAGATACTCTAAACTACCATCAGTCAGTCAGTTCAGGTCGCTCAGTCTTGTCTGACTCTTCACGACCCATGAATCGCAGCACGCCCAGGCCTCCCTGCCCTTCACCAACACCTGGAGTTTACTCAAACTCATGTCCATGGAGTCGGTGATGCTATCCAGCCATCTCATCCTCTGTCATTCCCTTCTCCTTCTGCCCCCAATCCCTCCCAGCATCAGCGTCTTTTCCAATGAGTCAACACTTTGCATGAGGTGACCAAAGTATTGGAGTTTCAGCTTCAGCATCAGTCCTTCCAGTGAACACCTAGGACTGGTCTCCTTTAGGATGTACTGGTTGGATCTCCTTACAGTCCAAGGGACTCTCAAGAGTTTTCTTCAACACCAGTTCAAAAGCATCAATTCTTCAGCATTCAGCTTTCTTTACAGTCCAACTCTCACATTCATAAATGACCATAGAAAAAACCATAGTCTTGACTAGATGGATATTTGTTGGCAAAGTTATGTCTCTGCTTTTTTTTTTTAACTTATATTTTTACTTTATTTTACTTTATAATACCGTATTGGTTTTGCCATATATTGACATGAGTCCACCACGGGTGTACATGTGATCTCAAACACGAACCCCCCTCCCACCTCCCTCCCCACAACATTCCTCTGGGTCATCCCCATGTACCAGCCCAAGCATGCTGTATCCTGCATCAGACATAGACTGGTGATTCGATTCTTACATGATAGTATACATGTTTCAATGCCATTCTCCCATATCATCCCATCCTCCCCTCTGAGTCCAAAAGTCCACTATACACATCTGTGTCTTTTTTGCTGTCTTGCATACAGGGTCATCATTGCCATCTTTCTAAATTCCATATATATGTGTTAGTATACTGTATTGGTGTTTTTCTTTTCTGGCTTACTTCACTCTGTATAATTGGATCCAGTTTCATCCATCTCATCAAAACTGATTCAAATGTATTCTTTTTAATGGCTGAGTAATACTCCATTGTGCATATGTACCACAGCTTTCTTATCCATTCTCTCTGATGGACCTTGTTTTCCATGTCCTGGCTATTATAAACAGTGCTG
>NW_017213954.1:0-15116 GCF_001704415.2 Capra hircus | reverse complement strand
CGAGGCTTTCCACAGGGCTGTCCCACGTGCCACTCTGGTGTGAGTTGATCCTCTGCTTGAAATTCGAGGGAGTGCAGGAAAACAGGTTTCCCTGGAATGGACTGAGACATCTGGGGGACTCAGGGAATGATGGCACGACCCTGGAGTTCCTCTCGCCTTTCATGTAGAGAGCGCCTCCTTTTGAGACAGAACTGGAACACCGGAATTCCTTCCTGACCACGCAGGCAAACGATCCCTCTCTAGAGCTATGAGGGCGAAACGGGTAACCTCTGGATGTGGACGGGACTCTCGTGCTTCCTCTCGAGTGGAGACGGGTATGTCGGGAAACTTCTTGAGTTGCAGCAAGGGTGTGAAGGACCCTTTGGAAGTTTCAGAAGTTAGGTGTGATTAGACCTCGAGACGCCTCATTGGAAATGGGCCTCATTTCGCCTGAAGGGGAGAACCTCCTGGATTTTCTCGAGTTGCGGCAGGTGCTCTCGGACTTACGACTGGGAACTCAGGGACCCGTTCTGGTGGCCTCAGGAAAGGCCAGTCCCCTTGCGAGTTGTTCGGGGGCCTCTCGGGATTCCTCTCCCATCGTTGCCGGGGCCTGAGACCTTGTGTGGAGTCTGTGCCGGAACCTGGAGGATTCCTCTCCAGTGCTGGACATGGATCTTGGGTACTTCTGGAGTCTCCCAGGGGAGTCATTCCTCGTCGCGAGTGGGGACATGCACGTGGGGTTTCCTCCCGAAGTGTAGCAGCAGTGTCACGATTCCCTTCGCGTGGGATGCAGGGATCTGTGGCTTTCCCTGGAGGCTTTCCCACGAGGCTTTCCCACAAGGCGTTCCCACATTGCTGTCCCACGTGTCACCGTGGTGTGAGTCGATCCTGGCTTGAAAGTCGAGGCAGTGCAGGGAAAACTGGTTTCCCTGTTATGGACTGAGCTTCTGGGGGACTCTGGGAATGGTGGCACGACCCTGGAGTTCCTCTTGCCTTTCCTGTGGATAGTGCCTCCTCCTGAGATTCGACGGGAATGCCGGGAATTCTTTCCCGACCACGCAGGGAAAGAATCCCTCCTCTGGAACTATGAAGCGGAAACGGAGGTCCTCTGTAGGTAAGTGGGACTCTCGTGCTTCTTCTCGATTGGAAACGGGTATGTCGAGGAAATTCTTGAGTTGCAGCAAGGGTGTGAAGGACCCTTTGGAAATTCCAGAGTTTAGGGGTGATTAGCCTCGAGACGCCTCAGCGGAAATGGGCCTCATATCGCCTGATGGGGAGAAACTCCTGGATTTTCTCGAGTTGTGGCAGGTACTGTGGACTTAAACCGGGACCTCAGAGACCCCCTCTGGTGGCCTCAGGAAAGGCCAGTCCCCATGCGAGTTGCTCGGGGGCCTCTCGGGATTCCTCTCACGTCGATGCCGGGGCCTAAGATCTTGTGTGGAGTCGGTGCCGGAAACTGAGGATTCATCTCCAGTGCTGACATGCACCTTGGGGTACTTCTGGAGTCTCCCCAGTGGAGTCAGGCCTCATCTCGAGTGGGGGCATGCACGTGCGCTTTCTTCCGGAGCTGTAACAGCAGTGTCACCCTTCCCTTCACGAGGATCAAGGGATCTGTGGCTTTCCCTCGAGGCTTTCCCACGAGGCTTTCCCACGAGGCTTTCCCACAGGGCTGTCCCACGTGCCACCGTGGTGTGAGTCGATCCTCGGCTTGAAAGTCGACGCAGTGCAGGGAAAACAGGTTTCCCTGGAATGGACTGAGACATCTTCGGGACTCTGGGAATGGTGGCACGACCCTGGAGTTCCTCTCGCCTTTCCTGTGGAGAGCGCCTCCTCTTGAGATGCGACGGGAATGCCGGGAATTCTTTCCCGACCACGCAGGGAAAGGATACCTCCTGCTAAAGCTAGGAAGCGGAAACGGGGCTCCTCTAGATGTGGGCGGAACTCTCGTGCTTTCTCTCGAGTGGTGACGGGTATGTCGGGGAACTTCTTGAGTTGCAAGCAAGGGTGTGAAGGACCCTTTGGAAGTTCCAGAGGTTAGGTTTGATTAGCCTCGAGACGCCTCAGCGGAAATGGGCCTCATCTCGCCTGGAGGGGAGAACCTCCTGGATTTTCTCGAGTTGCGGCAGGTGCTCTCGACTTACGACGGGGCCCTCAGGGACCCGCTGTGGTGGCCACAGGAAAGGCCAGTCCCCATGCGAGTTGCACTGGGGCCTCTCGGGATTGTTCTCCCGTCGATGCCGGGGCCTAAGACCTTGTGTGGATTCGGTGCCGGAACCTGAGGATTCCTCTCCAGTGCTGACATGGATCTTGGGGTACTTCTGGAGTCCCCCCAGGAGTGTCAGTCCTCGTCTCGAGTGGGGCCTTGCACGTGAGCTTTCCTCCCGAGCTTTAGCAGCAGTGTCACGCTTCCCTTCGCGTGGATCAAGGGACCTGTGGATTTCCCTCGAGGCTTTCCATCGAGGCTTTCCCACAGGGCTGTCCCACGTGCCACCGTGTTGTGAGTCGATCCTCGGCTTGAAAGTCGAGGCAGTGCAGGGAAAACAGGTTTCCCTGGAATGGAGTGAGACCTCTGGGGAACTCTAGAAATGTGGCACGACCCTGGAGTTCCTCTCGCCTTTCCTGTGGAGAGCGCCTCCTCTTGAGATGTGACGGGAATGCCGGGAATTCTTTCCCGACCACGCAGGTTAAGGATCCCTGCTCTCGAGCTAGCAGGCGGAAACGGGGCTCCTCTGGATGTGGGTGGGACTCTCGTGCTTCCTCTCGAGTGGAGACGGGTATGTCGGGGAACTTCTTGAGTTGCAGCAAGGGTGTGAAGGACCCTTTGGAAGTTCCAGAGGTTAGGTTTGATTAGCCTCGAGACGTCTCAGCGGAAATGGGCCTCATCTCGCCTGGAGGGGAGAACCTCCTGGATTTTCTCGAGTTGCGGCAGGTGCTCTGAACTTACGCCAGGGACCTCAGGGAGCCGCTCTGGTGGCCTCAGGAAAGGCCAGTCCCCATTAGAGTTGCTCGAGGGCCTCTCGAGATTCCTCTCCCGTCGATGCCGGGGCCTAAGACCTTGTGTGGAGTCGGTGCTGGAACCTGACGGATTCCTCTCCAGTGCTGACATGAATCTTGAGGTACTTCTGGAGTCTCCCCAGGGGAGTCCAGTCCTCGTCTCGAGTGGGTGACATGCACGTGCGCTTTCCTCCCGAACTGTAGCAGCAGTGTCACGCTTCCCTTCGCGTGGATCAAGGGATCTGTGGCTTTCCCTACGAGGCTTTCCCAACGAGGCTTTCCCACAGGCTTCCCACAGGGCTGTCCCACGTGCCACCGTGGTGTGAGTCGATCCTCGGCTTGAAAGTCGAGGCAGTGCAGGGAAATCAGGTTTCCCTGGAATGGACTGAGACATCTGGGGGACTCTGGGAATGGTGGCACGACCCTGGAGTTCCTCTCGCCTTTCCTTGTAGGAGAGTGCCTCCTCTTGAGATGCGACGGGAACGCCGGGAATTCTTTCCCGACCACGCAGGGAAAGGATCCCTCCTCTCTAGCTAGGCAGGCGGAAACTGGGCTCCTCTGGAGTGTGGGCGGGACTCTCGTGCTTCCTCTCGAGTGGAGACGGGTATGTCGGAGGAACTTCTTGAGTTGCAGCAAGGGTGTGAAGGACCCTTTGGAAGTTCCAGAGGTTAGGTGTGATTAGCCTCGAGACGCCTCAGCAGAAATGGGCCTCATCTCGCCTGGAGGGGAGAACTCCTGGATTTTCTCGAGTTGCGGCAGGTGCTCTCGACTTACGACGGGACCTCAGGGACCCGCTCTGGTGGCCTCAGGAAAGGCCAGTCCCCATGCGAGTTGCTCGGGGGCCTCTCGGGATTCCTCTCCCGTCGATGCCGGGGCCTAAGATCTTGTGTGGAGTCGGTGCCGGAAACTGAGGATTCCTCTCCAGTGCTGACATGGATCTTGGGGTACTTCTGGAGTCTCCCCAGGGGAGTCAGTCCTCGTCTCGAGTGGGGCATGCACGTGCGCTTTCCTCCCGAGCTGTAGCAGCAGTGTCACGCTTCCCTTCGCGTGGATCAAGGGATCTGTGGCTTTCCCTCGAGGAGGCTTTCCCACGAGGCTTTCCCACGAGGCTTTCCCACAGGGCTGTCCCACGTGCCACCGTGGTGTGAGTCGATCCTCGGCTTGAAAGTCGAGGCAGTGCAGGGAAAACAGGTTTCCCTGGAATGGACTGAGACATCTGGGGGACTCTGGGAATGGTGGCACGACCCTGGAGTTCCTCTCGCCTTTCCTGTGGAGAGCGCCTCCTCTTGAGATGCGACGGGAACGCCGGGAATTCTTTCCCGACCACGCAGGGAAAGGATCCCTCCTCTCGAGCTAGGAGGCGGAAACGGGGCTCCTCTGGATGTGGGCGGGACTCTCGTGCTTCCTCTCGAGTGGAGACGGGTATGTCGGGGAACTTCTTGAGTTGCAGCAAGGGTGTGAAGGACCCTTTGGAAGTTCCAGAGGTTAGGTGTGATTAGCCTCGAGACGCCCTCAGCGGAAATGGGCCTCATCTCGCCTGGAGGGGAGAACCTCCTGGATTTTCTCGAGTTGCGGCAGGTGCTCTCGACTTACGACGGGGACCTCAGGGACCCGCTCTGGTGGCCTCAGGAAAGGCCAGTCCCCATGCGAGTTGCTCGGGGCCTCTCGGGATTCCTCTCCCGTCGATGCCTGGGGCCTAAGACCTTGTGTGGAGTCAGTGCCGGAACCTGAGGATTCCTCTCCAGTGCTGACATGGATCTTGGGGTACTTCTGGAGTCTCCCCAGGGGAGTCAGTCCTCGTCTCGAGTGGGGGCATGCACGTGCGCTTTCCTCCCGAGCTGTAGCAGCAGTGTCACGCTTCCCTTCGCGTGGATCAAGGGATCTGTGGCTTTCCCTCGAGGCTTTCCCACGAGGCTTTCCCACGAGGCTTTCCCACAGGGCTGTCCCACGTGCCACCGTGGTGTGAGTCGATCCTCGGCTTGAAAGTCGAGGCAGTGCAGGGAAAACAGAGTTTCCCTGGAATGGACTGAGACATCTGGGGGACTCTGGGAATGTGGCACGACCCTGGAGTTCCTCTCGGCATTTCCTGTGGAGAGCGCCTCCTCTTGAGATGCGACGGGAAAGCCGGGAATTCTTTCCCGACCACGCAGGGAAAGGATCCCTCCTCTCGAGGCTAGGAGGCGGAAACGGGGCTCCTCTGGATGTGGGCGGGACTCTCGTGCTTCCTCTCGAGTGGAGACGGGTATGTCGGGGAACTTCTTGAGTTGCAGCAAGGGTGTGAAGGACCCTTTGGAAGTTCCAGAGGTTAGGTGTGATTAGCCTCGAGACGCCTCAGCGGAAATGGGCCTCATCTCGCCTGGAGGGGAGAACCTCCTGGATTTTCTCGAGTTGCGGCAGGTGCTCTCGAACTTACGACGGGACCTCAGGGACCCGCTCTGGTGGCCTCAGGAAAGGCCAGTCCCCATGCGAGTTGCTCGGGGCCTCTCGAGATTCCTCTCCCGTCGATGCCGGGGCCTAAGACCTTGTGTGGAGTCGGTGCCTGGAACCTGACGATTCCTCTCCAGTGCTGACATGGATCTTGGGGTACTTCTGGAGTCTCCCCAGGGGAGTCAGTCCTCGTCTCGAGTGGGGACATGCACGTGCGCTTTCCTCCCGAGCTGTAGCAGCAGTGTCACGCTTCCCTTCGCGTGGATCAAGGATCTGTGCTTTCCTCGAGGCTTTCCCACGAGGCTTTCCCAACGAGGCTTTCCCACAGGGCTGTCCCACGTGCCACCGTGGTGTGAGTCGATCCTCGGCTTGAAAGTTGAGGCAGTGCAGGGAAATCAGGTTTCCCTGGAATGGACTGAGACATCTGGGGGACTCTGGGAATGGTGGCACGACCCTGGAGTTCCTCTCGCCTTTCTTGTAGAGAGTGCCTCCTCTTGAGATGGGACGGGAACGCCGGGAATTCTTTCCCGACCACGCAGGGAAAGGATCCCTCCTCTCGAGCTAGCAGGCGGAAACCTGGCTCCTCTGGAGGTGGGCGGGACTCTCGTGCTTCCTCTCGAGTGGAGACGGGTATGTCGGGGAACTTCTTGAGTTGCAGCAAGGGTGTGAAGAACCCTTTGGAAGTTCCAGAGGTTAGGTGAATATCCTGGAGACGCCTCAGCGGAAATGGGCCTCATCTCGCCTGGAGGGGAGAACCTCCTGCATTTTCTCGAGTTGCGGCAGGTGCTCTCGACTTACGACGGGGACCTCAGGGACCCGCTCTGGTGGCCTCAGGAAAGGCCAGTCCCCATGCGAGTTGCTCGGGGACCTCTCGGGATTCCTCTCCCGTCGATGCTGGGGCCTAAGACCTTGTGTGGACTCAGTTCCAGAACGTGAGGATTCCTCTCCAATGCCGGCATGGATCTTGGGGTACTTCTAGGAGCCTCCCGAGGGGATGTCAGTACTCATCTCGAGAGGGGGCATGCACGTGCGCATTTCCTCCCGAGCTGTAGCAGCAGTGTCACGCTTCCCTTCGCGAGAATCAAGGGATCTGTGTCTTTCCCTCGAGGCTTTCCCACGAGGCTTTCCCACGAGGCTTTCCCACAGGGATGTCCCACGTGCCACCGTTGTGTGAGTTGATCCTCGGCTTGAAAGTCGAGGCAGTGCAGGGAAAACAGGTTTCCCTGGAATGGACTGAGACATCAGGGGGACTTTGGTAATGGTGGCACGACCCTGGAGTTCCTCTCGCATTTCCTGTGGAGAGCGCCTCCTCTTGAGATGCGACGGGAACGCCGGGAATTCTTTCCCGACCACGCAGGGAAAGGATCCCTCCTCTCGGGCTAGGAGGTGGAAACGGGGCTCCTCTGGATGTGGGCGGGACTCTCGTGCTTCCTCTCGAGTGGAGACCGGTATGTCGGGGAACTTCTTGAGTTGCAGCAAGGGTGTGAAGGACCCTTTGGAAGTTCCAGAGGTACGGTGTGATTAGCCTCGAGATACCTCAGCGGAAATAGGTTTCAGCTCGCCTGGAGGGGAGAATCTCCTGGATTTTCTCGAGTTGCGGCAGGTGCTCTCAACTTACGACGGGGACCTCAGGGACCCGCTCTGGTGGCCTCCCGAAAGGCCAGGCCCCATGCGAGTTGCTCGGGGGCCTCTCGGGATTCCTCTCCGGTCGATGCCGGCGCCTAAGATCTTGTGTGGAGTCGGTGCCGGAACCTGAGGATTCCTCTCCAGTGCTTTCATGAATCTCTTCTGGAGTCTCCCCAGGGCAGTCCGTCCTCTACTCGAGTGGGGGCATGCACGTGCGATTTCCTCCCGAGCTGTAGCAGCAGTGTCGCGCTTCCGTTCGCGTGGATCAAAGGATCTGTGTCTTTCCCTCGAGGCTTTCCCACGAGTCTTTCCCACGAGGCTTTCCAACGAGGCTTTCCCACAGGGCTGTCCCACATGCCACCGTGGTGTGAGTCGATCCTCGGCTTGAAAGTCGACGGCAGTGCAGGGAAAACAGGTTTCCCTGGAATGGACTGAGACATCTGGGGGACACTGGGAATGTGGCACGAACCTGGAGTTCATCTCGCATTTCCTGTGGAGAGCGCCTCCTCTTAGGATTCGACGGGAACGCCGGGAATTCTTTCCCGACCACGCAGGGAAAGGATCACTCCTCTCGAGCTAGAAGGCGGAAACGGGGCTCCTCTGGATGTAGGCGGGACTCTCGTGCTTGGTCTCGAATGGAGACGGGTATGTCGGGGAACTTCTTCAGTTGCAGCAAGGGTGTGAAGGACCCGTTGGAAGTTCCAGAGTTTAGGTGTGATTAGCCTCGAGACGTCTCTGCGGAAATGGCCCTCATCTCGACTGGAGGAGATAACCCCCTGGATTTTCTCGAGTTGAGGCAGGTGCTCCCGACTTACGACGGGGACTTCAGGGACCCGCTCTGGGGGCCTCTGGAAAGGACAGTCCCCATGCGAGTTGATCGGGGGCCTCTCGGGATTCCTCTCCCGTCGATGCCGGGGCCTAAGATCTTGTGTGGAGTCGGTGCCAGAACCTGAGGATTCCTCTCCAGTGCTGACATGGATCTTGGGGTACTTCTGGAGTCTCCCCAGGGGAGTCAGTCCTCGTCTCGAGTGGGGGCATGCACGTGCGCTTTCCTCCCGAGCTGTAGCAGCAGTGTCGCGCTTCCATTCGCGTGGATCAAGGGATCTGTGGCTTTCCCTCGAGGCTTTCCCACGAGGCTTTCCCACAGGGCTGTCCCACGTGCCACCGTGGTGTGAGTCGACCCTCAGCTTGAAAGTCGAGGCAATGCAGGGAAAACAGGTTTCCCTGGAATGGACGGAGACATCTGGGGGACTCTGGGAATGGTGGCACGACCCTGGAGTTCCTTTCGCCTTTCCTGTGGAGAGCGCCTGCTCTTGAGATGCGACGGGAACGCCTGGAATTCTTTTCAGAGCACGGTGGGAAAGGATCCCCCACTCGAGCTAGGAGGCGGAAACGGGGCTCTTCTGGATGTGGGCGGGACTCTCGTGCTTCCTCTCGAGTGGAGTCGGGTATGTCGAGGAACTTCCTGAGTTGCAGCAAGGGTGTGAAGGACCCTTTGTAAGTTCCAGAGGTAAGGTGTGATTAGCCTCGAGACGCCTCAGCAGAAATGGGCCTCATCTAGCCTGGAGGGGAGAACCTCCTGTATTTTCTCGAGGTTGCGGCAGGTGCTCTCGACTTACGACGGGCACCTCAGGGACCCGCTCTGGTGGCCTCAGGAAAGGCCAGTCCCCATGCGAGTTGCTCGGGGACCTCTCGGGATTCCTCTCCCTTCGTGCCGGGGCCTAAGATATTGTGTGGAGTGGGTGCCGGAACCTGAGGATTCCTCTCCAGTGCTTACGTGGATCTTGGGGTACTTCTGGAGTCTCCCCAGGGGAGTCAGTCCTCGTCTCGAGTGGGAACATGCACTTGCGCTCTCCTCTCGAGCTGTAGCAGCAGTGTCGCGCTTCCATTCCCGTGGATCGAGGGATCTGTGGCTTTCCCTCGAGGTTTTCCCACGAGGCTTTCCCACGAGGCTTTCCCACAGGGCTGTCCCACGTGCCACCGTGGTGTGAGTCAATCCTAGTCTTGAAAGTGGACGCAGTGCAGGGAAAACAGGTTTCCCTGTAATGGACTAAGACATCTGGGGGACTCTGGGAACGGTGGCACGACCCTGGAGTTCCTCTCGCCTTTCCTGTGGAGAGCGCCTGCTCTTGAGATGCGACGGGAACGCCGGGAATTATTTCCGGAGCAAGCAGGGAAAGGATCCCTCTTCTCGAGCTAGGAGGTGGAAACGGGGCTCCTCTGGATGTAGGCGGGACTCTCGTGCTTCGTCTCGAGTGGAGACGGGTATGTCGGGGAACTTCTTGAGTTTCAGCAAGGGTGTGAAGGACCCGTTGGAAGTTCCAAAGTTGAGGTGTGATTAGCCTCGAGACGCCTCTGCGGAAATGGGCCTCATCTCGCCTGGAGGGGAGAACCTCCTTGATTTTCTCGAGTTGCGGCAGGTGCTCTCGACTTATGACGGGGCCTAGGGATCCGCTCTGGTGGCCTCAGGAAAGGAGAGTCCCCATGCGAGTTGCTCGGTGGCCTCTCGGGATTCCTCTCCCGTCGATGCCGGGGCCTAAGACCTTGTGTGGAGTCAGTGCCGGAACCTGAGGATTCCTCTACAGTGCTGACATGGATCTTGGGGTACTTCTGGAGTCTCCCCAGGGGAGTCATTCCTCGTCTCGAGTGGGGCATGCACGTGCGCTTTCCTCTCGTGCTGTAGCAGCAGTGTCGCGCTTCCATTCGCGTGGATCAAGGGATCTGTGGCTTTCCCTCGAGGCTTTCCAAGAAGCTTTCCCACGAGGCTTTCCCAAGAGGCTTTCCCACAGGGCTGTCCCACGTGCCACCGTGGTGTGAGTCGATCCTCGGCTTGAAAGTCAAGGCAGTGCAGGGAAAACAGGTTTCCCTGGAATGGACTGAGACATCTGTGGGGACTCTGGGAATGTGGCACGACCCTGGAGTTCCTAACGCCTTTCCTGTGGAGAGCGCCTCCACGTTGAGATGCGACGGGAACGCCGGGAATTCTTTCCCGACAACGCAGGGAAAGGATCCCTCCTCTCGATCTAGGAGGCGGAAACGGGGCTCCTCTGGATGTGGCGGGACTCTCGTGCTTCCTCTCGAGTGGAGACCGGGTATGTCGGGGAACTTCTTGAGTTGCAGCAAGGGTGTGAAGGACCCTTTGGAAGTTCCAGAGGTACGGTGTGATTAGCCTCGAGATACCTCAGCGGAAATAGGTCTCAGTCTCGCCTGGAGGGGAGAATCTCCTGGATTTTCTCGAGTTGCGGCAGGTGCTCTCAACTTACGACGGGGACCTCAGGGACCCGCTCTGGTGGCCTCCCGAAAGGCCAGGCCCCATGCGAGTTGCTCGGGGGCCTCTCGGGATTCCTCTCCGGTCGATGCCGGCGCCTAAGATCTTGTGTGGAGTCGGTGCCGGAACCTGAGGATTCCTCTCCAGTGCTTTCATGAATCTACTTCTGGAGTCTCCCCAGGGCAGTCAGTCCTCTACTCGAGTGGGGGCATGCACGTGCGATTTCCTCCCGAGCTGTAAGCAGCAGTGTCGCGCTTCCGTTCGCGTGGATCAAAGGATCTGTGTCTTTCCCTCGAGGCTTTCCCACGAGTCTTTCCCACGAGGCTTTCCAACGAGGCTTTCCCACAGGGCTGTCCCACGATGCCACCGTGGTGTGAGTCGATCCTCGGCTTGAAAGTCGACGCAGTGCAGGGAAAACAGGTTTCCCTGGAATGGACTGAGACATCTGGGGGACACTGGGAATGTGGCACGAACCTGGAGTTCATCTCGCATTTCCTGTGGAGAGCGCCTCCTCTTGAGATTCGACGGGAACGCCGGGAATTCTTTCCCGACCACGCAGGGAAAGGATCACTCCTCTCGAGCTAGAAGGCGGAAACGGGGCTCCTCTGGATGTAGGCGGGACTCTCGTGCTTCGTCTCGAATGGAGACGGGTATGTCGGGGAACTTCTTGAGTTGCAGCAAGGGTGTGAAGGACCCGTTGGAAGTTCCAGAGTTTAGGTGTGATTAGCCTCGAGACGTCTCTGCGGAAATGGCCCTCATCTCGACTGGAGGAGATAACCCCTGGATTTTCTCGAGTTGAGGCAGGTGCTCCCGACTTACGACGGGGACTTCAGGGACCCGCTCTGGTGGCCTCTGGAAAGGACAGTCCCCATGCGAGTTGATCGGGGGCCTCTCGGGATTCCTCTCCCGTCGATGCCGGGGCCTAAGATCTTGTGTGGAGTCGGTGCCAGAACCTGAGGATTCCTCTCCAGTGCTGACATGGATCTTGGGGTACTTCTGGAGTCTCCCCAGGGGAGTCAGTCCTCGTCTCGAGTGGGGCATGCACGTGCGCTTTCCTCCCGAGCTGTAGCAGCAGTGTCGCGCTTCCATTCGCGTGGATCAAGGGATCTGTGGCTTTCCCTCGAGGCTTTCCCACGAGGCTTTCCCACAGGGCTGTCCCACGTGCCACCGTGGTGTGAGTCGACCCTCAGCTTGAAAGTCGAGGCAATGCAGGGAAAACAGGTTTCCCTGGAATGGACGGAGACATCTGGGGGACTCTGGGAATGGTGGCACGACCCTGGAGTTCCTTCGCCTTTCCTGTGGAGAGCGCCTGCTCTTGAGATGCGACGGGAACGCCTGGAATTCTTTTCAGAGCACGGTGGGAAAGGATCCCCCACTCGAGCTAGGAGGCGGAAACGGGGCTCTTCTTGATTGCGCCGGACTCTCGCGCTTCCTCGTCGAGTGGAGTCGAGGCTATGGAGGGAATCTTGAAGTTGCAGCAAGGGTGTGAAGACCGACTTTGAAGTCCAGAGCGTAAGGTGCTCATTACTCGAGACGCCTCAGCAGAATATTGGGCCTCATCTTAGGCCTGGGGAGGGAGCACTCCTGTATTTTCTCGAGGTCGCAGGTGGCTCTCGGACTGTAACCGACGGGCACCTCAGGGACGCCGCTCTGGTGTGTCTCAGGAAAGGAGTCCCCATCGCGAGTTGCTCGGGAAACCTCCTGGATTCCCTCTCCCTTCGTGCCGGGCCCTAAGATATTGGTGGCAGTGGGTGGCCGAACCTGAGGATTCCTCTCCAGTGCCTTAACGTGGATCTGGGCACTTTATATCCTCATCTAACTTCATAGATTGTTGCATTTAATTTGTTTTTGCTTTACTTCTAGCAGAAGAGAATTTTGTTAGGTAAGAAACGCGCAAGGGAGGTCAGACTCCTCGTCTATCCCACAGCAAAAGGAACAGTGGGCACTCTGAGGACCAAAGAGCTCCTCTTCGCACGAACTTACAGACTGTCGTAGCTGGGCCCTCACTGGCATGCCGCTAAATATGGAGAGCTTTTGATGCAAACGAGCTAATACTCAAGATTAACATATAGACGATGACAGTTGGAGGATTCTGAAGTCCAATGCTAATGCTGAGTCGCCGCACTCTTTAGACATGTTTGTGATATTATTAGCTGTACATATTCTCTAAGGACAGTGCTATTCGTGCTTAAAAATGATCGAGCATGGATGTGCGAGATCAGCACTAGAAAACTATTGACGTCTGTGCAAAAATTCCTCGGTGTCAGGTTAGTCTTTCCATGAACAATTTTAACCTTATGTTTTAATTATCGAATAAGTGGCTTACCAATGGTTGACCATCTGGTTTCTGCCGCTAAACAGCATAAGTCAGCCCATAACTATACCAAATGTCCCTCCTTCCTTGAACCTCCTTCCCACTGCCACCATCACATCCCACCCCTCTACGTTGCTCACAGGTGTCGGTCTCCCCCTACTACGGGCTGAGCTCGCGCATTATAGCAACAACTTTCTCACTAAAGCCATTTATCTTACCTCATGACAATGTACTATGCTGTCAGTCGCTACTCTCTCAATCCTCCCACCTTTCTCCTTCCCCCACCTGTGTCCACAAAGTCTGTTCCTCTATGCGCCTCTGTTCTTTACCCTGAATAAAACAGGTTCATCGAGTACCATCTTTCTGTATGTTTTTTCACCACCAGAGAACTAGTCTGTTCCCTTGCCAGTATACGATAATTTTGTTTTGCTGTCCTTCTTTTTCCCACAGGGCACCTGAGCTTAACTGTCACTCCTCTCGTGGTAGACCAGGCTCTCCTTGCCGGATTGGCCCCACATCGTGGGTCTCTAACACGGAACTCCAATAATTCATTACTTTTTCCATTACATGTTCAGGATTACATGCTGAATCCCAAGTTCTGTATAATTCACAAGGTCCTATGACCTTTAAGAAAATAACGTCACCCCGGCTAGCGCTTAATTTTTCTCTTTCTAGCATAGTGCACGATCAATCCTGATACTCAATAAGTCTAGAACTCAAAGTGGCTTCCTTGGCACCAGCGTTGGCGAGGATTGAAAAGAGATGGCATATGTAAAAATACTTGAGCAAAATTTCTTAGCAGCCGAGTGAGCAGTCCAGAGAGTTTTAAGCGTACTGGCTGTACTATGATTATTACTTATAATCCTCTAGCGAATTGGGGAAAAAGTAACAGGTCCGTAGGGTTCTTAGGTACCTAATCTACCCACCATGTGTACCCATACAATATAAAGGAAATCAATAATGTTCACTAAGCTCAAATGTAGGTTTTATCGACGTCCCTTAAGAATTCAAATTTTCAACTGAGCTTTACGGTTCGCCAGCTCCTGGGTAATTACAAATCAAACTTTTAAAACACCATTTATTCAAACTCAGAAAATAAACTAGGGTTATCATCATATAAGACTGCGGAGAGTGATCTAAGTTAAAAACAAAATCAGAACTTTCTTTCTGCAAACTTCCTGACCCCGTTTACTGCATCGTGACAATATGTGGAGTTTATGAATCCCCAAAGCAGCATAAGATACAGCGGACCCTGGGTCCTCTAACAAGTGCCTTCTCTCTTAAATTTTATCCTGCCTGGATATGTATCTCCTCATCTATAATGATGCAGTAAAGGTGTTTGACAGCCATTACATCTCTAAAATGCCCCCCCTCCCTCATTAAGAGCATTAGCAGAATTCTAGGCATTTTTCTTCTTAGGAACCAGTTATCCTTTATGGAGACTGACACTATCTCTTGTTAAGACTGAAGGACTATGTCCACTTGCGAGGTCGAGTCCCAGTGAGCTTACAAAATTCCACATTTCGTAATGCAGGGATCCGGCCTCGGGTGTTCAATCCCCTCGGTCGGAAAACTAGACCGCCACAGTGACACAACTAAAACCTGGTGCCAGACAAATAAAATAAAAAATGAAATAAAAATATGTTGTTGAATTAAATAACAAAAATACACATCGCAAATTGAGTTCTTAAGAAAAGAAATTGCTTGGATTCCAACTTCAGCAACGAAATCAGAAGAAATTTAGATCTTTTTCCATTTCCCAACCCAAAATGCCCAGCCCAAAATGGGAATTGGAAAAAAAAAAAAAAGACCATCACCCAATCTTTTTATTAAATTCGACACCATGCACAATGGTCGAACATCGATTCTTCTTTTGCACACTTTATCACATTCTATTACTTAAGTCGAGGAGCCGGCGTTAATAGGAAGTGGAAAAACCCGGTATATAGGACCCAAAATCATTGCAAGGCTTCCTCATTTTTCAAGTCGATTCGGCGACTCTCAGTTAAGTATGCATGTTTTGTGATAAAGCAGTACAAAACTGAACCCATTAAATCCAAGGATCTAGTGCTGCTAAATGCTAATGGAACGTCCACATAAGAAGACTCCGACTCTATCATGTAGAAGTTCACGCACTAACAAAATAAAATAAAAAAAAACTTATGCTGCAATTTAGTTTTTTTATAGAGCCAAAACCCACCATCGCCTTGACAACTATGATGATTTTACATAATGCGAGATTCATTTCAAGAAGAGTAGGCATCCTTACGGGTCTAAGTTACGTACAGTAAAAGTAGAACATGGCGATAATGTTCCCAAGTGTGTCTTCTATTCCCCCTGTTCTCTTCTATGAAGCACTCTTCCCGTTGGCATTGCTCCACTGGTTCCTCAGGCTCATGCTGGTGAGTCCCAAATTCTTCCCCATAGCCTATTCCTCTCTTTTGAGCTTTCAATATAGTTCCGGCGGTGTGCATACTATTTTCTCTGAGCATTCACCACCACGCCATA
>NW_017213953.1:0-15119 GCF_001704415.2 Capra hircus | reverse complement strand
ACACTGCTGTTGCAGCTCGCGAGGAAATGGTAGCTGCCATGCCACCACGAAGGAGGACTGACTTCCCTGGGTGAGACTCCAGAATACGGAAAGATTCCATGTCAGCACTGGAGAGGCATCGTCCAGGGTCTGTCCCGACTCCACACAAGGTCTTAGGCAACCGGCATCGATTGGGAGAGGCAATCCCCTAGAGGCCTGTAACTCGCCTATGGGACTGGCCTTTCCTGAGGCCACCAGAGGGTCCCTGAGGACCCGTCGTTAACTCGGAGAGCACCTGCCCGCAACTGGTAAAATCCAGGAGGTTCTCCTCTCCAGGCGAGCTTAGTCCCATTTTCCTCTGAGGCCGTCTCGAGGCTAATCACAACCTAAACCCTGGAACTTCCAAAGGGTCCTTCACCACCATTGCTGCAACTCAAGAACTTCCCCCACATACCCGTCTCCCAATCGAGAGGAATGCTATGGAGTGTCTGCCACATCCAGAGGAGCCCGTTTCCGCCTTATAAGCTGGAGAGGCGTTTGATCCTTGCCCTGAATCACCCAAATGCTCAGTCCATTCCAGGGAAACCTGTTTTCCCTGCACTGCCTCGACTTCAAGCCGAGGATCGACTAACATGGTGGCACTGGGACAGCGCCTGTGGGAAAGCCTCCTTGAACAGCCTCGTGGGAAAGCCTCAATGGAAAGCCACAGATCCTTGACCACGCGATGGGAAGCGGTTGGCCACTTGCTGCTACATCTCGGGAGGAAAGCACACTGCATGGGCCCACTCGAGCTTGAGGACTGACTCCCCTGGGGAGACTCCAGAAGCAACCCAAGATCCATTTCAGCACTGGAGAGGAATCATCAGCTTCCGGCCCGGACTGCACATAAGTCTTAGGCCCCGGCATCGACGGAGAGGAACCTGAGAGGCCCCCATGCAACTCGCATGGGGACTGGTCTTTCCTTAAGGCCCACCTGAGCGTGTCCCCTGAGGTCCCTCTCGAAAGGTCGAAGCAAAAACCTGGCCGCACTTGCAAAAATCCAGGAGGTGTCACACCTCCAGGCGGATGAGGCCCATTGTCCCTGCAGGGCGTCTCGAGGCTAAATCCACATCTGTAACATCTGGAACTTCCGAAAAGTCCTTCACACCAATATGCTGAACTCAAAGAGTTCCCCGACCATAACCCGTCTTCCACTCGAAGACGAAGCACGGGAGTCCGGCCCACATCCAGAGGCGCACCGTTCCGTCACTCATAGCTCGAGAGGAAGGATCCTTTACCTGTGTGTTGGAAAGAATTTCCCGGTATTCCCGTCGCATCTCAAGAGAGGCCCCTCTCACAGGGAAAGGCGAATGGAAACTTCAGGGCGTACACCATTCCCAGAGTCCCCCCAGATTCTTAGTCCATTCCAGGGAAACCTGTTCCCTGGCACTGCTCGACCTTTCAATCCAAGGATCGACTGCACACCACGGTGGCTCGTGGGAGGAGCCCTGTGGGAAAGCCTCGTGGGAAAGCTCAAAGGAAAGCAACAGATCCCTTGATACACGAGAAGGAAAGCGTGACACTGGCTGCTACAGCTCAGGAGGAAAGCGGCACGTGCATTGCCCCCACTCTTGAGACGAGGACTGACTCCCTGGGGAGACTCCAGGAAATCCCCAAGATCCATGTCAGCAAATGGAAGAGGAATTCCTCAGTTCCGGCAACGACTCCACACAAGGGCTAGGCCAGGAATCCAGATCCACGGACAGGAATCCCTAGAGGCCCCGGAGCAACTCGCATGGGACGGGTCTTCCTGAGACACCTAGTGGGTCCCTGATGGTCTCAGTCGCTAAGTCGAGAGCATCCTGCTGCAAAGTTCGAGAAAAATGTAGGAGGTTCTCCCCTCTTGGCGGAGATGAGGCCCTTGTACGCTGGAGGCGTCTTGTAGCCTACATACACCAAACTCTGAAACTTCCAAAGGGTCCTTCACACCCTTGCTGGCAACTCAAGAAGTCCCGACATACCGTCTCACTCGAGGGAAGCACGAGAGTCCCGCCCACATCCAGAGGAGCCCGTTTCCACCTTCCTAGCTCGAGAGGGAGGAAAATCCAATCCTTTCCCCCTCTTCCCATTTCCCTGCGTGGTCGGGAAAGAATTCCCAGCGATCCCGTCTCATCTCAAAGAGGATCGCTCTTCCACAGGAAAGGCGAGAGGAACTCCAGGGTCGTGCCACCATTCCCAGAGTCCCCCAGATGTCTCAGTCCATTTCAGGAAAGCTGTTTTCCCTGGCACTGGGCTCGACTTTCAAGCGGATGATCGACTCACACTACGATGGCAGTGGGACAGCCCTGTGGGAAAAGCCTCGTGGGAAAGACGCTGGGAAAACCTCGAGAGGAAAGCCCACAGGATCCCTGAACACGTAAGGGAAGCGTGACACTGCTGCCACACCTCAGGAGGAAAGCGAAAGTACATTGCCCCACTCGAGACGAGGACTGACTCCCCTGGGGAGACTCCAGAAGTACCCCCAAAAGCCATGTGCAGCACAGGAGAGGATCCTCCGGGTTCCGGCACGACTCCACACAAAGTCTTAGGCCCCATCATCGACAGTAGAGAAAATCCCGACACGCCCCCGAGCAACTCTTATTGGGACAGGGCCTTTCCTGAGGCCACCAAGCGGGACCTTGAGGTCCTCGTCGTAATTCGAGAGCACCTTGCCGCAATTCGGAGAAAACCAGGAGGTGTTCTTCCCCTCCAGGCGTGATGAGGGCCCATTTCCGATGAGGCGTCCCAAGGCTAATCACACGTAAAAACTCTGGAACTTCCAAAGGTCCTTCAACCCTTGATGCAACTCAACACGTTCCCGAAGAATACCCGTCTCCACTCGAGAGAAGCACGAAAGTCCCGCCCACATCCAGAGTAGGCCCGGTTTTCCGCCTCCTAGCTCGAGAGGGTGGGATCCTTTCCCTGTGTTGGTCGGGAAAGGAGTTTCCGGAGTTCCCGTCGCATCCCAGAGGCGGGGTGGGGGTGGAGGCGCTCTCCACAGGAAAGCCAGAGGGAACTCCCACGGTCGTGCCACCCATTTCCAGAGTTTCCCAAAGATGTCTCAGTCCATTCCAGGGAAACCTGTTTTCCATGCACAGCCTCGACTTTCAAGCGTGATCTACTGCACCACCCCGGTGGCACGTGGGACCGCCCTGTGGGAAAGCCTCGTGGGAAAGCCTCGTGGGAAAGCCTCGGGAGGGAAAGCCACTGATCCCCTTGATACACCTATGGAAGGGAAGCATGACACTGGCGCTGTCTACAGCTCGGGAGTAAGCGCACGTTGCATGCCCTCACTCGAGACGAGGACTGACTCCCGTTGGGGAGACTCCAGAAAAGTTACCGCAATATCCATGTCAGCACTGGCGAGGAATCCTCAGGTCCGGCACCGACTCCACACAAGGCTAGGCCCGGCATCGACGGACAGAATCGGAGAGGCCACCGAGCAACTCACATGGGAACTGGCCTTTCCTTGAGACCACCAGAGAGAGTCCCCTGAGGTCCCCGTCGTAAGTCGAGACGCACCAGCCACAACCCGAGGAAAATCCAGGAGGTTCTCCTCTCCATGCGTGAGGGATGACGCCCATTTCCGCTGAGGCGTCTCGGAGGCTAATCACAGCTAACCTCTGGCAACTTCAAAGGGTCTTCCCACACCCTTGCTGCAACTCAAGGAAGTCCCCGAGATACCGTCTCCACTCGAGATGAAGCAAGAGAAATCCCGCCACATCCAGAGGGATCTCCGTTTCTGCCTCATAGCTCGAGAGGAGGGTCCTTTCACTGCGTGGTCGGGAAAAGAATCCGGCGTTCCCGTCGCATCTCAAAGTTTGAAGCCGCTCTCCAAAGGCAAGGCTTTTAGAGTGAGACTCCAGTGGTCGTGACTACCATCCCAGAGACCCCCAGATGTCTCAGTCCATTCCAGGGAAATCTCTTTTCCCTGCACTGCCTCGACTTTCAAGCCCGAGGATATACTCCACCACGGTGGCACGTGGACAGCCCTGTGGGAAAGCATCGTGGGAAAAGCCTCGTGGAAAGCCTCAAGGGAAAAGCCACAGATCCCCTTGATACCACGCGAAGGGAGCGTAACACTGTGCTACACTCGGGAGGAAAGCGCACGTACTGCCCTCCAAAACGAGACGAGGACTGACTTCCCTGGGAGACTCCAGAGTATTCGAGGGATCCATGTCAGCACTGGGGAAGAGGATGCCTCAGGTCCCGGCACCGACTCCACAAACAAGGGTCTTAGCCCGGGCATCGACCGGGATGAGGGAATCCCGAAGAGGGCCCGAGCAACTCGCATTGGGACTGGCCTTTCCTGGAGGCCACCAGAGCGGTCCCTGGAGGTCCCCATCGTAAGGCGAGAGCACCTGCCGCAACTCGAAGAAAATCCAGGAGGTTCTCCCCTCCAGGCGAGATGAGGCCATTTCCGCTGAGGCATCTCGAGGCTAATGACACCTAGCCTCTGGAACTCCAAAGGGTCCTCACACCCTTGCTGCAACTCAAGAAGTGTTCCCCGACATACCCGTCTCCACTCTGAGAGGAAGCACGAAAGTCCCGCCCAATCCAGAGAAGGCCCCCCATTTACGTCTCCTAGCTCACGAGGAGGATCCAATTCTGGGGTGTACGGGAAAAGAATTACCGGGCGTTCCTGTGCATCTCAAGAGGTTTTCTCTCTCACAGGAAAGGCGAGACGAACTTCCAGGGTCCGGCCACCATTCCAGACTCCCCCAGATGTCTCATTTCATTCCAGGGAAAAACTGATTTCCCTGCACTGCCTCGACTTTCAACCGGAGGATCGACTCACGCCATGGGTGGCTGGTGGGACAGCCCTGTGCGGAAAGCCTCAAGGGAAAGCCTCGAGGGAAAAGCCACAGATCCGTTTGATCCACCGCGAAGGAAAGCGCAACACTGCTGCTACATTCGGGAGAAAGCTCGAGGTTGTGCTCGTCGCCAAAGGCGAGAGCACTCCCCGAGCAAATCCGGAGAAGGAGACTAGACTACCCCCCTGGAGACTCCAGAATACCCCGAATCAGTCAGACTGAGAGGATCCTTCAGGGTGTGCTCCCGCGCACCTGAACCAGCGCCCACCAGGCGATAAATCGATAGGCCCCAGCATTTCACGCTTGCCGACGTGTGGATCAAGGATCTGTCGCTTTCCATTGAGGCTTCCCACGAGGCTTTCAACAGGGCTGTTCCACGTGCCTCGGTGGTGTGGGAGTCGATCCTCGCGTGAACGTCGAGGCAGTGCAGGGAAAACAGTTCTTCTGGAATGAACTTAGACATCTGGGGGACTCTTGGAATGCTGGCAAGGCCTGGAGGTTCTCGTCTTTCCTGTTGAGAGCGCCTCCTCTTGAGATGCGACGGGAAGGCGGGAATTCTTTCCCGACGACGAAGGGAAAGGATCCTCTTCTCGAGCTATGAGGCGGAAACGGGGCTGCTGGGATGGGCGGGAAACCTCGTCCTTCCTCTCGAGTGGAGATGGGTATGTCGGAGAACTTCTTGACTTGCAGCAAGGGTGTGAAGGACCCTTTGGAAGTTCCAGAGGTTAGGTGTGATTAGCCTCGAGACGCCTCAGCGGAAATGGGCCTCATCTCGCCTGGGGGAGAACCTCCTGGATTTTCTCTAGTTGCGGCAGGTGCTCTCGAGTTACGACGGAGACCTCAGGGACCCGCTCTGGTGACCTCAGGAAAGGCCAGTCCCATGCGAGGTGCTAGGGGGCCTCTCAGGATTCCTCTCCGTCGATGCGGGGCCTAAGACCTTGTGTGGAGTCGGGACCAGAACCTGAGGATTCCTCTCCAGTGCTGACATGGATCTTGGCGTACTTCTGGAGTCTCCCAAGTGGCGTCAGTCCTCGGCTCGAGTGGGGTCATGCACGTGCGCTTTCCTCCTGAGCGGTAGCAGCAGTGTCACGCTTCCCTTCTCGTGGATCAAGGAATCTGTGGCTTTCCCTGGAGTCTTTCCCATGAGGCTTTCCCACAGGGCTATTCCACTTGCCATCATGGTGTGAGTCGATCCTCGGCGTGAAAGTCGAACCAGTGCAGGAAAACAGGAACCTCCTTCCCCACAGTAGGGGTACACTGTCCCCTTTGGCGGGTATCTCCAGGGCACTCGCGCTGGGGTTTGCCCGCGGAGGTGCGGGCCTCAGGCTCCACGTGAGAAAAGCCCCAAATGGCATTAGCTGCCAGTCCAGACGCTGGCCTCAGGTCTCTGGCCGGAGCCTTGGGCTCCAGGCAACTCAAAGCCCTCGGGGTGGCACTCTGGACTGCTGTAGGGAAAGGACGCCAAGAGCCCACGGAGGAGTTGGGGGGGGCATGGGGGAAACGGAGGCGAGGACAGCGAGGGATCTAGGTGGAGGCGCTGGAGAGAGCGTCTGGTGTCCCGGAATGCCTCGGAGGAGCCAGCGGGGGACAGTCGAGGCCCAGGGACCTGTGGAATGTGAAAAGGCGGGAAATCAGAGCAAGGCAGGCTGGGAAAGGGGGCGTTGGTGGCCAATTCAAAGGGACCTTGGGCGTTTCCTGGGCGGTGAGCTCCCTTGGCACTGCTGAGGGCCCCTGATTGATCCACCGGGGTTGATCCCACCCCCGCTGCGAGGGAGGGCCACAAACCAAAGCCGCGAACTGCCGCACCCCCAACGGGGATCTTGGCGGTCCAGGGCACAGCCGTGCCCGGGAAAAGCCCACTCGCTCCACGGGACTCCGTCCAGGGTCTCTGCTTGGAAAGAGGCCAGGGGCCCCCCATCTCCCAAACCCTATTGACGTCAATGGTGGCGGAGACGCCTCCCGTTCTCCAGAGTCCTAAGCTGCTGGGTCCCCGCCCACTCGGCCAGCAGTCTGCAGCGTGCCCGTGTGCCTCTCCCACCATGGCTTCGTCCGGCTCCTCCAGCACCTCAAGCGGTACGTTTGCCCTCGGTCCCTGTGGTCGGATCACATCTCAGGGGATTTGCGGGTGGCCTGGGCAAGGGCTCTCGGCCAATGTGTTGACCCCCCTCCCCCGAGAACGGCTGGGACCCATCGGCCAGGCCGGGGTTCCGAGGCGTCAGGTGTGCCCAAATTCGGAGGGCGTGGCATCGTTCGTTCATCTTGCTCCTTTGGCACACACATGGCTTCTCCGTTCTCTTTTCTGGGAAGACAGTGTTGTTTCAGGGGCGTGCTGCGGGGGCGGGGCCGGGTTGGGGTGGTGGGAGCGGGTGCTGTGCTGGGATGAGGCCCTTTATCCTCACATCTTCTGTGGGAATGGGAGTCGGGGAGCTCTGTGGCCTTGCTGCCTTCAGTGGCTTCCTCTGCACAGGGGCCTAGTGGCTTCTGCCTTTTGTCAGGCGTTACGGGGTTTGGCTTCGCTTTGGTGCCTTGGCCTTTGCCTTGGCCTGGCCTTGCCTTTCCTTGCCCTTGCCTTGGTCTTGGGCTTGGCCTTGCCCTGCCCTTGAATTGAACTTGACCTTGACCTTGACCTTGACCTTGAACTTTGAACTTGAAACTTGACCTTGACTTGCCTTGACCTTGACTTGGCTTGACTTGACTTGAACTTGACCTTGAACTTGACTTGCTTGACCTTGACCTTGAAACTTGACCTTGAACTTGACTTGACAACAACTTGACCTTGAAACCTTCAAGTTCTTTTCAAGGTTTCAAGTTGTTTTCCTCTTCAAGGTCAACAAGTTCAATCAAGGTCAAGTCAAGTCAAGGTCAAGGTCAAGTTCAAGTTCAAGTCAAGTTCAAGTTCAAGTTCAACGTCAAGTTCAAGTTCAAGTTCAAAGTCAAGTTCAAGTTCAAGGTCAAGTTCAAGTTCAAGTTGAAGTTAAAGTTCAAGGTCAAGGTCAAGTTCAAGGTCAAGGTCAAGGCCAATTTCAAGTTCAAAGTCAAGGTCAAGGTCAAGTCAAGGTCAAGTTCAACTTCAAGGGCAGGGCAAGGCCAAGCCCAAGACCAAGGCAAGGCAAGGGCAAGGGCAAGGCCCAGGCCAAGGCAAAGGCCAAGGCCACCAAAGCGAAGCCCAAACCCCGTAACGCCTGACAAAAGGCAGAAGCCACTAGGCCCCTGTGCAGAGGAAGCCACTGAAGGCAGCAAGGCCACAGAGCTCCCCGACTCCCATTCCCACAGGAAGATGTGAGGATAAAGGGCCTCATCCCAGCACAGCACCCGCTCCCACCACCCGCAACCCCGGCCCCCGCCCCCCGCAGCACGCCCCTGAAACAACACTGTCTTCCCAGAAAAGAGAACGGAGAAGCCATGTGTGTGCCAAAGGAGCAAGATGAACGAACGATGCCACGCCCTCCGAATTTGGGCACACCTGACGCCTCGGAACCCCGGGCCTGGCCGATGGGTCCCAGCCGTTCTCGGGTGGGAGGGGGGTCAACACATTGGCCGAGAGCCCTTGCCCAGGCCACCCGCAAATCCCCTGAGATGTGATCCGACCACAGGGACCGAGGGCAAACGTACCGCTTGAGGTGCTGGAGGAGCCGGACGAAGCCATGGTGGGAGAGGCACACGGGCACGCTGCAGACTGCTGGCCGAGTGGGCGGGGACCCAGCAGCTTAGGACTCTGGAGAACGGGAGGCGTCTCCGCCACCATTGACGTCAATAGGGTTTGGGTGGGTAGATGGTGGGGGTCGCCCCTGGCCTCTTTCCAAGCAGAGACCCTGGACGGAGTCCCGTGGAGCGAGTGGGCTTTTCCCGGGCACGGCTGAGCCCTGGACCGCCAAGATCCCCGTTGGGGTGGGCGGGCAGTTCGCGCGCTTTGGTTTGTGGCCCTCCCTCGCAGCGGGGGTGGGATCAACCCCGGGTGGATCAATCAGGGGCCCTCAGCAGTGCCAAGGGAGCTCACCGCCCAGGAAACGCCCCAAGGTCCCTTTGAATTGGCCACCAACGCCCCCTTTCCCAGCCTGCCTTGCTCTGGGATTTCCCGCCTTTTCACATTCCACAGGTCCCTGGGCCTCGACTGTCCCCCGCTGGCTCCTCCGAGGCATTCCGGGACACCAGACGCTCTCTCCAGCGCCTCCACCTAGATCCCTCGCTGTCCTCGCCACCGTTTCCCCCATGCCCCCTCCCCAACTCCTCCGTGGGCTCTTGGCGTCCTTTCCCTACAGCAGTCACAGAGTGCCACCCCCGAGGGCTTTGAGTTGCCTGGAGCCCAAGGCTCCGGCCAGAGACCTGAGGGGCCAGCGTCTGGACTGGCAGCTAATGCCATTTGGGGCTTTTCTCACGTGGAGCCTGAGGCCCGCACCTCCGCGGGCAAACCCCCAGCGCGAGTGCCCTGGAGATACCCGCCCAAGGGGACAGTGTACCCCCTACTGTGGGGAAGGAGGTTCCTGTTTTCTCTGCACTGGTTCGACTTTCACGCCGAGGATCGACTCACACCATGATGGCAAGTGGAATAGCCCTGTGGGAAAGCCTCATGGGAAAGACTCCAGGGAAAGCCACAGATTCCTTGATCCACGAGAAGGGAAGCGTGACACTGCTGCTACCGCTCAGGAGGAAAGCGCACGTGCATGACCCCACTCGAGCCGAGGACTGACGCCACTTGGGAGACTCCAGAAGTACGCCAAGATCCATGTCAGCACTGGAGAGGAATCCTCAGGTTCTGGTCCCGACTCCACACAAGGTCTTAGGCCCCGGCATCGACGGGAGAGGAATCCTGAGAGGCCCCCTAGCACCTCGCATGGGGACTGGCCTTTCCTGAGGTCACCAGAGCGGGTCCCTGAGGTCTCCGTCGTAACTCGAGAGCACCTGCCGCAACTAGAGAAAATCCAGGAGGTTCTCCCCTCCAGGCGAGATGAGGCCCATTTCCGCTGAGGCGTCTCGAGGCTAATCACACCTAACCTCTGGAACTTCGAAAGGGTCCTTCACACCCTTGCTGCAAGTCAAGAAGTTCTCCGACATACCCATCTCCACTCGAGAGGAAGGACGAGGGTCCCGCCCACATCCAGCAGAGCCCCGTTTCCGCCTCGTAGCTCAAGAAGAGGGATCCTTTCCCTTCGTCGTCGGGAAAGAATTCCCGGCCTTTCCGTCGCATCTCAAGAGGAGGCGCTCTCAACAGGAAAGACGAGAGGAACTCCAGGGCCTTGCCAGCATTCCAAGAGTCCCCCAGATGTCTAAGTTCATTCCAGAAGAACCTGTTTTCCCTGCACTGCCTCGACGTTCACGCCGAGGATCGACTCACACCACCGAGGCACGTGGAACAGCCCTGTTAGAAAGCCTCGTGGGAAAGCCTCAATGGAAAGCGACAGATCCCTTGATCCACACGTCGGCAAGCGTGACACTGCTGTTGCAGCTCGCGAGGAAATGGCAGCTGCATGCCCTCACACGAAGAGGACTGACTTCCCTGGTGAGACTCCAGAAGTACGGAAAGATTCATGTCAGCACTGGAGAGGCATCCTCAGGGTCTGGCCCGACTCCACACAAGGTCTTAGGCACCGGCATCGATGGGAGAGGAATCCCTAGAGGCCCTGGTAACTCGCATGGGGACTGGCCTTTCCTGAGGCCACCAGAGGGTCCCTGAGGACCCGTCGTAACTCGAGAGCACCTGCCGCAACTGGTAAAATCCAGGAGGTTCTCCTCTCCAGGCGAGCTTAGCCCATTTCCTCTGAGGCGTCTCGAGGCTAATCACACCTAACCTCTGGAACTTCCAAAGGGTCCTTCACACCATTGCTGCAACTCAAGAACTTCCCCTACATACCCGTCTCCAATCGAGAGGAAGCACGAGTGTCCTGCCCACATCCAGAGGAGCCCCGTTTCCGCCTTATAGCTGGAGAGGCGTGATCCTTGCCCTGAGTCACCCAGATGTCTCAGTCCATTCCAGGGAAACCTGTTTTCCCTGCACTGCCTCGACTTCAAGCCGAGGATCGACTCACACCATGGTGGCACTTGGGACAGCCCTGTGGGAAAGCCTCCTTTGAAAGCCTCGTGGGAAAGCCTCAATGGAAAGCCACAGATCCCTTGATCCACGCGATGGGAAGCGTGCCACTGCTGCTACAGCTCGGGAGGAAAGCACACTTGCATGCCCCCACTCGAGCCGAGGACTGACTCCCCTGGGGAGACTCCAGAAGCAACCCAAGATCCATGTCAGCACTGGAGAGGAATCATCAGCTTCCGGCCCGGACTGCACATAAGGTCTTAGGCCCCGGCATCGACGGGAGAGGAACCGAGAGGCCCCCATGCAACTCGCATGGGGACTGGTCTTTCCTAAGGCCACCTGAGCGGGTCCCTGAGGTCCCTCTCGAAAGTCGAGAGCACCTGCCGCAACTTGAAAAATCCAGGAGGTTCACACCTCCAGGCGAGATGAGGCCCATTTCCCTGAGGCGTCTCGAGGCTAATCACATCTAACATCTGGAACTTCCAAAAGGTCCTTCACACCATTGCTGCAACTCAAGAAGTTCCCCGACATACCCGTCTCCACTCGAGACGAAGCACGGGAGTCCCGCCCACATCCAGAGGCGCACCGTTTCCGCCTCATAGCTCGAGAGGAGTGATCCTTTACCTGTGTGTTGGGAAAGAATTCCCGGTATTCCCGTCGCATCTCAAGAGGAGGCCCTCTCCACAGGAAAGGCGAGAGGAACTTCAGGGTCGTGACACCATTCCCAGAGTCCCCCAGATGTCTTAGTCCATTCCAGGGAAACCTGTTTCCCTGCACTGCCTCGACTTTCAATCCAAGGATCGACTCACACCACGGTGGCTCGTGGGAGAGCCCTGTGGGAAAGCCTCGTGGGAAAGCCTCAAAGGAAAGCAACAGATCCCTTGATACACGAGAAGGGAAGCGTGACACTGCTGCTACAGCTCGGGAGGAAAGCGCACGTGCATGCCCCCACTCGAGACGAGGACTGACTCCCTGGGGAGACTCCAGAAGTACCCCAAGATCCATGTCAGCAATGGAGAGGAATCCTCAGGTTCCGGCAACGACTCCACACAAGGGCTTAGGCCCGGAATCCACGGGACAGGAATCCCTAGAGGCCCCGGAGCAACTCGCATGGGGACTGGTCTTTCCTGAGGACACCTAGTGGGTCCCTGAGGTCTCAGTCGTAAGTCGAGAGCACCTGCTGCAAATCGAGAAAATGTAGGAGGTTCTCCCCTCTGGCGAGATGAGGCCCTTGTACGCTGAGGCGTCTTGTAGCTAATCACACCTAACCTCTGAAACTTCCAAAGGGTCCTTCACACCCTTGCTGCAACTCAAGAAGTTCCCCGACATACCCGTCTCCACTCGAGAGGAAGCACGAGAGTCCCGCCCACATCCAGAGGAGCCCCGTTTCCACCTCCTAGCTCGAGAGGAGGGTCCCTGCGTGGTCGGGAAAGAATTCCCGGCGTTCCCGTCTCATCTCAAGAGGATGCGCTCTCCACAGGAAAGGCGAGAGGAACTCCAGGGTCGTGCCACCATTCCCAGAGTCCCCCAGATGTCTCAGTCCATTTCAGGGAAAGCTGTTTTCCTGGCACTGCCTCGACTTTCAAGCGGAGGATCGACTCACACTACGATGGCACGTGGGACAGCCCTGTGGGAAAGCCTCGTGGGAAAGACTGCTGGGAAAGCCTCGAGGGAAAGCCACAGATCCCTTGAACCACGCGAAGGGAAGCGTGACACTGCTGCCACACCTCAGGAGGAAAGCGAAAGTACATGCCCCCACTCGAGACGAGGACTGACTCCCCTGGGGAGACTCCAGAAGTACCCCAAAATCCATGTCAGCACAGGAGAGGAATCCTCGGGTTCCGGCACCGACTCCACACAAAGTCTTAGGCCCCATCATCGACAGTAGAGAAATCCCGACAGGCCCCCGAGCAACTCTTATGGGGACAGGCCTTTCCTGAGGCCACCAGAGCGGGACCCTGAGGTCCTCGTCGTAATTCGAGAGCACCTGCCGCAATTCGAGAAAATCCAGGAGGTTCTCCCCTCCAGGCGTGATGAGGCCCATTTCCGATGAGGCGTCCCAAGGCTAATCACACGTAAACTCTGGAACTTCCAAAGGGTCCTTCACACCCTTGATGCAACTCAACACGTTCCCCGAGATACCCGTCTCCACTCGAGAGGAAGCACGAAAGTCCCGCCCACATCCAGAGTAGCCCGGTTTCCGCCTCCTAGCTCGAGAGGTGGGATCCTTTCCCTGTGTGGTCGGGAAAGAGTTTCCGGCGTTCCCGTCGCATCTCCAGAGGAGGCGCTCTCCACAGGAAAGGCCAGAGGAACTCCACGGTCGTGCCACCATTTCCAGAGTCCCAAAGATGTCTCAGTCCATTCCAGGGAAACCTGTTTTCCATGCACAGCCTCGACTTTCAAGCCGGTGATCTACTCACCACGGTGGCACGTGGGACAGCCCTGTGGGAAAGCCTCGTGGGAAAGCCTCGTGGGAAAGCCTCGAGGGAAAGCCACTGATCCCTTGATACACATGAAGGGAAGCATGACACTGCTGCTACAGCTCGGGAGGTAAGCGCACGTGCATGCCCTCACTCGAGACGAGGACTGACTCCCTTGGGGAGACTCCAGAAGTACCCCAATATCCATGTCAGCACTGGCGAGGAATCCTCAGGTTCCGGCACCGACTCCACACAAGGTCTTAGGCCCCGGCATCGACGGGACAGGAATCCGAGAGGCCACCGAGCAACTCACATGGGGACTGGCCTTTCCTGAGACCACCAGAGAGAGTCCCTGAGGTCCCCGTCGTAAGTCGAGAGCACCAGCCACAACCCGAGAAAATCCAGGAGGTTCTCCTCTCCATGCGAGATGACGCCCATTTCCGCTGAGGCGTCTCGAGGCTAATCACAGCTAACCTCTGGAACTTCCAAAGGGTCCTTCACACCCTTGCTGCAACTCAAGAAGTTCCCCGACATACCCGTCTCCACTCGAGATGAAGCAAGAGAATCCCGCCCACATCCAGAGGATCTCCGTTTCCGCCTCATAGCTCGAGAGGAGGGTCCTTTCACTGCGTGGTCGGGAAAGAATTCCCGGCGTTCCCGTCGCATCTCAAGTTGAAGCGCTCTCCACAGGCAAGGCGAGAGGGACTCCAGGGTCGTGACACCATTCCCAGAGACCCCCAGATGTCTCAGTCCATTCCAGGGAAATCTCTTTTCCCTGCACTGCCTCGACTTTCAAGCCGAGGATAGACTCACACCACGGTGGCACGTGGGACAGCCCTGTGGGAAAGCATCGTGGGAAAGCCTCGTGGGAAAGCCTCAAGGGAAAGCCACAGATCCCTTGATCCACGCGAAGGGAAGCGTAACACTGTGCTACAGCTCGGGAGGAAAGCGCACGTGAATGCCCCCAAACGAGACGAGGACTGACTTCCCTGGGGAGACTCCAGAGTATTCCAGGATCCATGTCAGCACTGGAGAGGATGCCTCAGGTCCCGGCACCGACTCCACACAAGGTCTTAGGCCCGGGCATCGACGGGAGAGGAATCCCGAGAGGGCCCGAGCAACTCGCATGGGGACTGGCCTTTCCTGAGGCCACCAGAGCGGGTCCCTGAGGTCCCCGTCGTAAGGCGAGAGCACCTGCCGCAACTCGAGAAAATCCAGGAGGTTCTCCCCTCCAGGCGAGATGAGGCCCATTTCCGCTGAGGCATCTCGAGGCTAATGACACCTAGCCTCTGGAACTTCCAAAGGGTCCTTCACACCCTTGCTGCAACTCAAGAAGTTCCCCGACATACCCGTCTCCACTCGAGAGGAAGCACGAAAGTCCCGCCCACATCCAGAGAAGCCCCATTTCCGTCTCCTAGCTCGAGAGGAGGGATCCAATCGCTGGGTGTACGGGAAAGAATTACCGGCGTTCCTGTCGCATCTCAAGAGGCGCTCTCCACAGGAAAGGCGAGACGAACTCCAGGGTCGTGCCACCATTCCCAGACTCCCCCAGATGTCTCATTTCATTCCAGGGAAAACTGATTTCCCTGCACTGCCTCGACTTTCAAGCCGAGGATCGACTCACGCCACGGTGGCTGTGGGACAGCCCTGTGCGAAAGCCTCAAGGGAAAGCCTCGAGGGAAAGCCACAGATCCCTTGATCCACGCGAAGGAAAGCTCGACACTGCTGCTACATTCGGGAGGAAAGCTCATGTGCTGCCCCCACTCGAGACAAGGACTGACTCCCCTGGGGAGACTCCAGAAGTACCCCTCAGTCAGACTGGAGAGGAAGTAGAATCATGTCAGCACTGAGAGGATCCTCAGG
>NW_017213952.1:0-15119 GCF_001704415.2 Capra hircus | reverse complement strand
TTGTAGACAGACACTTACCGCCTGAGCCACCAGAGAAGTCCCAGAAGGAATTTAAATGTAAGATGGTAAGTGTTGTAAGAGGGCATCAGAGGGCAGACACACTGAAACCATACTCACAGAAAACTAGTCAATCTAATCACACTAGGACCACAGCCTTGTCTAACTCAATGAAACAAGCCATGCCTGCGGGGCAACCCAAGATGGGCAGGGTCATGGTGGAGAGGCCTGACAGAATGTGGTCCACTGGAGAAGGGAATGGCAAGCCACTTCAGTATTCTTGCCTTGAGAACCCCATGAACAGCAGGAAAAGGCAAAAAAATGATAGGATACCAAAAGAGGAACTCCCCAGGTCAGTAGGTGCCCAATATGCTACTGGAGGTCAGTGGAGAAATGACTCCAGAAAGAATGAAGGGGTGGAGCCAAAGCAAAAACAATACCCAGTTGTGGATATGATTGGTGATAGAAGCAAGATCCGATGCTGTAAAGAGCAATATTGCATAGGAACCTGGAATGTCAGGTCCATGAATCAAGGCAAATTGGAAGTGGTCAAACAAGAGATGGCAAGGGTGAACGTCGACATTCTAGGAATCAGTGAACTAAAATGGACTGGAATGGGTGAATTTAACTCAGATGACCATTACATCTACTACTGCGGGCAGGAATCCCTCAGAAGAAATGAGTAGCCATCATGGTCAACAAAAGAGTCCGAAATGCAGTACTTGGATGCAATCTCAAAAACGACAGAATGATCTCGTTCGTCTCCAAGGCAAACCATTCAATATCACAGTTATCCAAGTCTATGCCCCAACCAGTAAAGCTGAAGAAAACTGAAGTTGAATGGTTTTATGAAAACCTACAAGACCTTTTAGAACTAAGACCCAAAAAGATGTCCTTTTCATTATAGGGGACTGGAATGCAAAAGTAGGAAGTCAAGAAACACCTGGAGTAACAGGCAAATTTGGCCTTGGAATGTGGGAATGAAGCAGGCAAAGGACTAATAGAGTTTTTGCCAAGAAAATGCACTGGTCATAGCAAACACCCTCTTCCAACAACACAAGAGAAGACTCTACACATGGACATCACCAGATCGGTCAACACCGAAAATCAGATTGATTATATTTTTGCAGCCAAAGATGGAGAAGCTCTAATACAGTCAACAAAAACAAGACAGGAGCTGACTGTGGCTCAGATCATGAACTCCTTATTACCAAATTCAGACTTAAATTGAAGAAAGTAGGGAAAACCGCTAGACCATTCAGGTATGACCTAAATCAAATCCCTTATGATTATACAGTGGAAGTGAGTAAATAGATTTAAGGGCTAGATCTGAGAGATAGAGTGCCTGATGAACTATGGAATGAGGTTCATGACATTGTACAGGAGACAGGGATCAAGACCATCCCCATGGAAAAGAAATGCAAAAAAGCAAAATGGCTGTCTGGGGAGGCCTTACAAATAGCTGTGAAAAGAAGAGAGCGAAAAGCCAAAGGAGAAAAGGAAAGATATAAGCATCTGAATGCAGAGTTCCAAAGAATAGCAAGAAGAGATAAGAAAGCCTTCTTCAGCAATCAATGCAAAGAAATAGAGGAAAAGACAGAATGGGAAAGACTAGAGATCTCTTCAAGAAAATTAGAGATACCAAGGGAATCATTTCCATGCAAAGATGGCTCGATAAAGGACAGAAATGGTATGGACCTAACAGAAGCAGAAGGTATTAAGAAGAGGTGGCAAGAATACACAGAAGAACTGTACAAAAAAGATCTTCATGACCCAGATAATCACGATGATGTGATCACTCATCTAGAGCCAGACATCCTGGAATGTGAAGTCAAATGAGGCCTTAGAAAAGCATCACACCATGAACAAAGCTAGTGGAGGTGATGGAATTCCAGTTGAGCTATTTCAAAATCCTGAAGATGATGCTGTGAAAGTTCTGCACTCAATACGTCAGCAAATTTGGAAAACTCAGCACTGGCCACAGGACTGGAAAAGGTCAGTTTTCATTCCAATCCCAAAGAAAGGCAATGCCAAAGAATGGCTAAACTACTGCACAATTGCACTATCTCACATGCTAGTAAAGTAATGCTCAAACTTCTCCAACGCCAGGCTTCAGCAATACATGACCTGTGAACTCCCTGATGTTCAAGCTGTTTTAGAAAAGGCAGAGGAACCACAGATCAAATTGCCAACATCCGCTGGATCATGGAAAAAGCAAGAGAGTTCCAGAAAAACATCTATTTCTGCTTTATTGACTATGCCAAAGCCTTTGACTGTGTGGATCACAATCAACTGTGGAAAATTCTGAAAGAGATGGGAATACCAGACCACCTGACCTGCCTCTTGAGAAATCTGTATGCAGGTCAGGAAGCAACAGTTAGAACTGGACATGGAACAACAGACTGGTTCCAAATAGGAAAAGGAGTACGTCAAGGCTGTATATTGTCACCCTGCTTATTTAACTTATATGCAGAGTACATCATGAGAACTGCTGGACTGGAAGAAACACAAGCTGGAATCAAGATTGCTGGGAGAAATATCAATAACCTCAGATATGCAGATGACACCACCCTTATGGCAGAAAGTGAAGAGGAACTAAAAAGCCTCTTGATGAAAGTGAAAGAGGAGAGTAAAAAAGTTGGCTTAAAGCTCAACATTCAGAAAACGAAGATCATGGCATCTGGTCCCATCACTTCATGGGAAATAGATGGGGAAACAGTGGAAACAGGTCAGACTTTATTTTTTGGCTCCCCAAATCACTGCAGATGGTGACTGCAGCCATGAAATTAAAAGATGCTTACTCCTTGGAAGAAAAGTTATGACCAACCTAGATAGTATATTCAAAAGCAGAGACATTACTTTGCTGACTAAGGTCCGTCTAGTCAAAGCTATGGTTTTTCCTGTGGTCATGTATGGATGTGAGAGTTGGACTGTGAAGAAGGCTGAGCCGAAGAATTGATGCTTTTGAACTGTGGTGTTGGAGAAGAACTCCTGAGAGTCCCTTGGACTGCAAGGAGATCCAACCAGTCCATTCTAAAGGAGAATCAACCCTGGGATTTCTTTGGAAGGAATGATGCTAAAGCTGAAACTCCAGTACTTTGGCCACCTCATGCAAGAGTTGACTCATTGGAAAAGACTCTGATGATTGGGGCAGGGGAGAAGGGGACGACCAGGATGAGATGGCTGGATGACTCGATGGACATGATCTGAGTGAACTCCGGGAGTGGTGATGGACAGGGAGGCCTGGCGTGCTGTGATTCATGGGGTCGCGAAGAGTGGACATGACTGAGCGACTGAACTGAACTGAACTAACTGAAAAGAGTGCTTATCAAGGAAGCTCTTGGGGAAAGTATTGAGATTCATGAGATTTGCATATCAGTGTGTTGGGAGCTGGTGACATTCTGGAAGCTTGTGGGCCAGAGAATCCTATCGAAAAGAAAGTTGTCACAAGACCAGACAGCGCTCGGGAGAATAGCTTCTATGATGCTTTTGGCCACCTTCAGTGGATGTGCAGCATCGTGCTCTCTCCGGTGTCCCCCAAGGCTGAACTTCTCCCGAGGAAGAACTTTCTTTTGATAGGCTAACAGCCAGAGGATGGCGAGTGGGCAGGCACAGGGCTTCCAGAGTGTCCTGTGTCAGGCACTGATATATGATCTGGATCATCCGTGGATATCCAAGCTCCAGCTTCCTTGATAAGCTCCTTTGTCTTTTTACTGTGAGCTTTACTTATTTCAGTTAGTTCAGTTCAGTTCAGTCGCTCAGTCATGTCCACTCTTCGGACCCCATGAATCACAGCACGCCAGGCCTCCCTGTCCATCACCATCTCCCGGAGTTCACTCAGACTCATGTCCATCGAGTCTGTGATGCCATCCAGCCATCTCATCCTGGGTCGTCCCCTTCTCCTCCTGCCCCAATCTCTCCCAGCATCAGAGTCTTTTCCAATGAGTCAACTCTTTGCATGAGGTGGCCAAAGTACTGGAGTTTCAGCTTTAGCATCATTCCTTCCAAAGAAATCCAGGGTTGATCTCCTTTAGAATGGACTGGTTGGATCTCCTTGCAGTCCAAGGGACTCTCAAGAGTCTTCTCCAACACCACAGTTCAAAAGCATCAATTCTTCGGCTCAGCCTTCTTCACAGTCCAACTCTCACATCCATACATGACCACAGGAAAAACCATAGCTTTGACTAGACGGACCTTAGTCGGCAAAGTAATGTCTCTGCTTTTGAATATACTATCTAGGTTGGTCATAACTTTTCTTCCAAGGAGTAAGCGTCTTTTAATTTCATGGCTGCAGTCACCATCTGCAGTGATTTTGGAGCCCAAAAATAAAGTCTGACACTGTTTCCACTGTTTCCCCATCTATTTCCCATGAAGTGATGGGACCAGATGCCATGATCTTCGTTTTCTGAATGTTGAGCTTTAAGCCAACTTTTTCACTCTCCTCTTTCACTTTCATCAAGAGGCTTTTTAGTTCCTCTTCACTTTCTGCCATAAGGGTGGTGTCATCTGCATATCTGAGGTTATTGATATTTCTCCCAGCAATCTTGATTCCAGCTTGTGTTTCTTCCAGTCCAGCAGTTTCTCATGATGTACTCTGCATATAAGTTAAATAAGCAGGGTGACAATATACAGCCTTGACGTACTCCTTTTCCTATTTGGAACCAGTCTGTTGTTCCATGTCCAGTTCTAACTGTTGCTTCCTGACCTGCATACAGATTTCTCAAGAGGCAGGTCAGGTGGTCTGGTATTCCCATCTCTTTCAGAATTTTCCACAGTTTATTGTGATCCACACAGTCAAAGGCTTTGGCATAGTCAATAAAGCAGAAATAGATGTTTTTCTGGAACTCTCTTGCTTTTTCCATGATCCAGCAGATGTTGGCAATTTGATCTCTGGTTCCTCTGCCTTTTCTAAAACCAGCTTGAACATCAGGAGTTCACAGTTCATGTATTGCTGAAGCCTGGCTTGGAGAATTTTGAGCATTACTTTACTAGCATGTGAGATGAGTGCAATTGTGCGGTAGTTTGAGCATTCTTTGGCATTGCCTTTCTTTGGATTGGAATGAAAACTGACCTTTTCCAGTCCTGTGGCCACTGCTGAGTTTTCCAAATTTGCTGGCATATTGAGTGCAGCACTTTCACAGCATCATCTTTCAGGATTTGAAATAGCTCAACTGGAATTCCATCACCTCCACTAGCTTTGTTCATAGTGATGCTTTCTAAGCCCCACTTGACTTCACATTCCAAGATGTCTGGCTCTAGATTAGTGATCACATCATCATGATTATCTGGGTCGTGAAGATCTTTTTTGTACAGTTCTTCTGTGTATTCTTGCCACCTCTTCTTAATATCTTCTGCTTCTGTTAGGTCCATACCATTTCTGTCCTTTATCGAGCCCATCTTTGCATGAAATGTTCCCTTGGTATCTCTAATTTTCTTGAAGAGATCTCTAGTCTTTCCCATTCTGTTGTTTTCCTCTATTTCTTTGCATTGATCGCTGAAGAAGGCTTTCTTATCTCTTCTTGCTATTCTTTGGAACTCTGCATTCAGATGCTTATATCTTTCCTTTTCTCCTTTGCTTTTCACCTCTCTTCTTTTCACAGCTATTTGTAAGGCCTCCCAGACAGCCATTTTGCTTTTTTGCATTTCTTTTCCATGGGGATGGTCTTGATCCCTGTCTCCTGTACAATGTCATGAACCTCATTCCATAGTTCATCAGGCACTGTATCTATCAGATCTAGACCCTTAAATCTATTTCTCACTTCCACTGTATAATCATAAGGGATTTGATTTAGGTCATACCTGAATGGTCTAGTGGTTTTCCCTACTTTCTTCAATTTAGTCTGAATTTGGCAATAAGGAGTTCATGATCTGAGCCACAGTCAGCTCCTGGTCTTGTTTTTGCTGACTGTATAGAGCTTCTCCATCTTTGGCTGCAAAGAATATAATCAATCTGATTTTGGTGTTGACCATCTGGTGATGTCCATGTGTAGAGTCTTCTCTTGTGTTGTTGGAAGAGGGTGTTTGCTATGACCAGTGCATTTTCTTGGCAAAACTCTATTAGTCTTTGTCCTGCTTCATTCCGCATTCCAAGGCCAAATTTGCCTGTTACTGCAGGTGTTTCTTGACTTCCTACTTTTGCATTCCAGTCCCCTATAATGAAAAGGACATCTTTTTGGGTCTTAGTTCTAAAAGATCTTGTAGGTTTTCATAAAACCATTCAACTTCAGTTTCTTCAGCTTTACTGGTTGGGGCATAGACTTGGATAACTGTGATATTGAATGGTTTGCCTTGGAGACGAACAGAGATCATTCTGTCGTTTTTGAGATTGCATCCAAGTACTGCATTTCGGACTCTTTTGTTGACCATGATGGCTACTCCATTTCTTCTGAGGGATTCCTGCCCGCAGTAGTAGATGTAATGGTCATCTGAGTTAAATTCACCCATTCCAGTCCATTTTAGTTCACTGATTCCTAGAATGTCGACGTTCACCCTTGCCATCTCTTGTTTGACCACTTCCAATTTGCCTTGATTCATGGACCTGACATTCCAGGTTCCTATGCAATATTGCTCTTTACAGCATCGGATCTTGCTTCTATCACCAATCATATCCACAACTGGGTATTGTTTTTGCTTTGGCTCCACCCCTTCATTCTTTCTGGAGTCATTTCTCCACTGACCTCCAGTAGCATATTGGGCACCTACTGACCTGGGGAGTTCCTCTTTTGTATCCTATCATTTTGCCTTTTCCTGCTGTTCATGGGGTTCTCAAGGCAAGAATACTGAAGTGGCTTGCCATTCCCTTCTCCAGTGGACCACATTCTGTCAGCCTCTCCACCATGACCTGCCCATCTTGGGTTGCCCCCGCAGGCATGGCTTGGTTTCATTGAGTTAGACAAGGCTGTGGTCCTAGTGTGATTAGATTGACTAGTTTTCTGTGAGTATGGTTTCAGTGTGTCTGCCCTCTGATGCCCTCTTACAACACTTACCATCTTACATTTAAATTCCTTCTGGACTTCTCTGGTGGCTCAGGCGGTAAAGTGTCTGTCTACAACGCAGGAGACCTGGGTTCGATCCCTGGGTTGGGAAGATCCCCTGGAGAAGGAAATGGCAATCCACTTCAGTACTATTGCCTGGAAAATCCCATGGACAGAGGAGCCTGGTAGGCTACAGTCCATGGGTCACATAGAGTCGGACACGACTGAGCGACTTCATTTCACTTCACTTCAAATTCCTTCTGATAAGCAGTGGCTATGAAACCTGTTTAAGGTTTGTTTAACAATAGAGAGGGAGAACTCAGCAGCAGCATGGTTTGGACTGGGTCTCAGGGCTGTGGGAATTGGAAACTCTCCGCTCCCCTCCCCTCCACCATCACCCGGATCGGATGTGTTCCCTGCCTGCCTCCTCTCCATTCCCTTGTTGCCTCCCGGAATCTTGAACTAGAGAATACCCAGAGGACATTCAGTCTGATGGTTTGAGCCTAGCTGTGCATCAGGAGTCACTGGGAAGCTTGCATCTCACACCCTTGGGCAGGAGTGGGGATTGGGGTTCGGTTTGGTTAAGAAGGTGGCTCAGTTGGTGAAGAATCTGCCTGCAATGCAGGAGAGCCAGGGGCATGGCAACCCCCTCCAGTGTTCTTGCCTGGAGAATTCCATTCCTGGAGACTTCAGTCCATGGGGTCACAAAGAGTGGGACGTGACTGAGCGACTAACACACACTTGGCTAGTAAGTGCCCGGGTGATCCTGACAAGTCCACCCTGGCCTCCGGTCCTGGGGGTGTTTTACCGTCTGGGGGTGTTTTACTTTGGAAAGTTCCTTCTCATCGGTCCTGGTCTGTTCCCCAGAGCTGCAGGGACGGATTGAGAAGACCGGGGTGGTCTTCTCATGTAAGGACAGCTGCCCTGTCCAGCACCCCGGCCCCTTCTCAGAGTGTCAGCCGCCTTCCCTTCGCTGCAGGAGCATGGAGCAGGCGACAGAGGGGAGGGGTGCGGGAGAACCCTAGCTTGCTGGCCGGGCCTGGGGCCCTCTCTCCCCCTGACAGCACCTTGCCTCATCCTTTTCTGTTTCTCCCGGTCACCATTAGCAGGTCATTTTCATGGAGCTATCCAGCCACCCCAACCCCGTCCCAGTCTCACTACTGATTATTAATAATTAACTTAGCAAGAACATCAAATAATTTCATTTGGTAGTATTTTAAAGGTATGGAAGGTACATGTAAGTTATAAAGCTTAATAGAAGGGACCCCCCCGCACCACCACACCCCCAAGGCCAGAGCCTCACCAGCACGTCTCCTGTGGTCATCACTGGCCTCTCCTCTTGGAGGGGACCCCCATCCTGGCTGTATTTTGCTCCTTTCTCCTTGGTTTTGCGATGTTGGCACTTATACACGGCCCTCAACTACGCGTTCTAGAGCCGTGCTTGTACCTTCTTCTGAATTTCTTGGTGGTGCTTAGGGTCTGTGTCCTGCTCAGACAGTTCCTTTTTCAGACATGTCCCCTCCAACCAGACCATTAGCCCCTTGAGGGCAGGACTCTGTTCATCCTTCACAGCACCCCTCTTCCCCTGCCCCGGTCCTGTAGTGGGCACTCAGTCAATCCCGCTATTAACTGACTATTTGGCCGGGTCCTCACTGGCACGCACCCCTGCCTCTGAGCTGGGTGACTGGCTGCTCGGTCCCTCCTGTTCCTTACTGCATGTTCTCCTCCAAAATAACATCCCCAGAGCCGTATTCCTGGGTGTTTGGATATGTTCTCTATGAGGCTCTTAGCTTCATTGTGCAGTGGAGAGGCAATTCTAGGCCAGGGCTGCATGCTGGGTGGGGGCGGGGCATGGGCTGTGCTGGTCTCAGCCTCCCGACCCAGTCGCTCTGCTGGGAGGGGCCAGGAGAGGTGCTGTCCGGCAGATCTGCAGGAAACAAAGACGCCATCCTGGTGTCCCAGGCTTTCTCGGGCATCTGGGGATACACAACCAGAGGGCAGTGAACTAGAGCTGTTTAGGGAAGAAATTTAGTGAATGAATGAAGGGATGAGTGGACAGTGAATGAATGAGTGAGGGAAGAAGCTGGCAGACAACCAGGAGCATCATGGGCGAGAACGCCGGCCTGGGAGCATTTTCCTCACTATTTTGTGTGATGCTGGAAAAGTCCCCTAATGTCCTCTGAGTTCCCTCTTCTGTGAAGCGGGGCAGAAGGGTGTCCTTCCCCAGCGTGGCCCAGGAGACCACCGGGGATCACATTTGTGAAGGTGCCCGCTCCCCTCGAGGTTACGTCTGCACACCCGGGATCTTGGCAGATGGAGACTGGCTGTGACGGGCATGGGTATATTTCCCTCTCAAGTGGGTTGCTTATGACTCGAGAGGTGCCCCCGACCCTCTTACCTGCCCTGGTGATTGCTGGCCATTTGCTGGTGGAGAATCTGGTTCCCCCTGCAAGCTGTGTTTCTACTTTAGCCAGAGCACTGCACATGCTTGCTTTCCCATCGCGCTGGAACATGTGAGACTTAACTGCCAGACCCAGCCAGCAGCACCTTCCTGCTTTGCTGTGGGGAGGGCAGGTGTCAATCTGATTAGCTTGGGGTGGGGGGAGCATTGGACACGCTGCTGCAACAGCATTTAATCTGGGGAGACTAGCCAGTCCTCTCAAATAGAGACTTGCTAAGGTCATGCCTTATCTTCCAGAATCCCCAGGGCGCTGCCAGAGTCAGGGAGGGGGCAGTCTAGTGAGCCAGAGTCCCACAGCTCCTTGGTTCTTGTGACTTGAGGCTTCCCCAGGGTTGAGGGTACATCTGCTGCTTCTGTCCTTCTGTGCCCTTTGCATGCCCATGGTGTTGCAAGAACAGCAGCCCTGAGACCCGAAGAGCTGGGCTCCAGCCCCCATCTCTGTCTCCTCTGTCCCTGGACCAGTCGTCTGGGTGTCTCCGAGCGTCACCTCCTCTGTGGCAGAGAGAAGACAGTGATACCCTGAGGGGGTCATGCAATCGTGTGATACTAACGACCGCTGATTGAGTGCGTGCCAAGAGGGTACACACTCTACAGGCATCATTTCAGCAACACCCCCAAGAGAGGGGTGGTACAGTGTTCCATGTTGCTGCTGCAGCTCAGAGAGGTTAGGTGACTTGCCCCGGTCGCACAGCTGGTGGTTGCAGGGTGGGCTGGCACCAGTGGGCACCTGTGCTGTCCATCTGCGCTGTGCTGCTCCTCTTGGTAAACGAGATGACACGTGAAGAGTGTCCGGCATGCGGCGGCTGAATCTGAGTCTGACCTGGCCTCTGTGGTATTACTGAGAGCTTGGCCGGGGCTTTCTGGGGACTGGAAGGAATGGGGGTGAGGCAGAGAAGAGACTGGCAAGCCAGGTCTGTGCACGCCACCTCTGTCATGAAGGCCTGGACGTATTTTCAGTGGCAGCCTGATGACTCTCCTCTGAGCTCAGCGGGAGGCAAAGGGGTGGGTAATGATGCTCATCCTGCGAGTTTCTGAAAGCTCCTCGTGCACTTGGTCTTGGAGCGCTGTCTGGGTCCCTGGAGCTGTGGGGTCACCTGAGATCTGCCCCACAGGTGGGCCTGCCCCGAGGGAGCACGTGGCCGGCCCACAGCCCCCAGACACGCACACACGGGAGTGGAGATGGTGACTGGGTAGCGGCAGCCCGGCCACGTGAGCGGCACCACGGAAGGGCGGCTCCCTCAGATGTGATGTGCTGGGCGTGACTCAGCAGTAGGGGGGCTTCCTAGAGCAGGGGCTGCTGCTGAAGCGGGGGTGGAGTGTGGCCAGGAGGGGGAGGGGCATCTTGAACTGGGGCCGAGGCCTCCTTGTATCATCCTTATATTCCGTTTCTTCACGTTTTTTTTAGAGCATTGTATATGGGCTGCCCTCCTGGGAGCTGGGGTCACCAAGTCCTGGACCTGCCTCCTGGAGGCTCGCTGTTGAAGGCAGGAGGGTTGATGCCACTGGGGTAATCGTGACCTCAGGCCTTGTGGCAGGGCCCCGTGCAGGAGAGAAGGCTCTGGTCCCTGCGTTTCCCACCCCATCTCCTCACGCCAGGGAGGACCTCAGGTCTGCTGACCCCTTCCTCCACCCACACCGAGGACCCTCCAGGGCTGGTCCCACGAGGCAGACTCAGCCTGCTCCTCTGTCTGGGTCTGGCCAGCCCTCCTGGTGGGGCTGAAATTAAAAACCTGACTGATTGATCTCTCTGGAATGAACGGCAGTTTCCTGGCTCAGGGTCTCCCTGACCCCCATCACGGGGAGGGCATGTTGGCACCCCCTCCCTTGCAAAGCCGCAAGTGGGCTGAGTGGGCCCTGTGTCCACGTGGCCAGCTGTTCCCGCTGCGGAGGCAGCACCGCCACCATCTGCAGCTCATTCCGCTGTATGAATTTTTGCAAACAGCCTTCTTCATCATGTTTATGAACTCGGTGGACGCTGGCTGCAGGCTGGCCTTCCTGTGATGATGGAGAGGGCTTGCCTGGCAAGCCTGCAGGTTGCTTTTCGGAGTTTTGGCCTTGCGAGGATGCTCCCTACGACCTCCTGTGTCTTCCCTCCCGTCCCTTCCCCTCCCCCTCGAGCCTCCAGAAGACTAGAATATTCCCTCCTTTCTGTTTGTAGTGCGCACAGCACTTCTATCTGTCCTCTGGAGAAGAGACGCTCTTCGCACCTCGCAGGTGAGGGTCAGAGAGACCGAGGTCTGAGGCTGAAGGTTCAAGGCTGCCTCTGTGTCCTTTGCTCTCTCGTCTGGCCGGCTTGACACTCGCCTTCCCTGGGGGCCCCGTGCAGAGTCCTCACTGGGCCCCACCAGGGACTGCAGCTGCCGGGGGCCAGCCTGCCTAGTGCCTGAACGTGGTTTGTGGCTTTTGTTTGCTCCCACAGTGCCCTTTGCGAATGTCATTGAGTTACGACGGGGCTGGCTCCTCTCCTGAGTTGGCAGCAAAGCCTACTCGCCGTAGTCCTCTTCCTCAGAAAGCCATGTCAATGCTGCCGTGGCTCACGGGAGAGCCCTGGCTGGGAGGGGACGCCTGGGTTAGACCCACAGCCAGCTGCCCCCTTGCCCTGCTCCGAGCCAAGTCGAATGCCCTCATGTTCCCACTCAGAAGATGGGGTGAAGGCTGTTACCACTTCAGACCCCCATCCCTGGTGGGGCAGCATGCAGACCAGTTAGTGTTCAACTGCTTGAACTTGGGATGCGGGGCATGTGGGCTGCAGGCAGCCCTGTACCAGTGGCACTTTCATCCCCAGGGAGTTCCCTGATGGGTTTTCTCCTTGGGGACCAGAGGCCTGGTCCTCCCCAGGAGGGTCAGGTGGCTGCTCTCTCCTGAGAGAGGGCTGTCCATAGTTGCCTCAGGGCAGAGCAGGACTAGATTCAGACGGGGCTCAAGATTCATTCCTGGATCTTAGGAGCCCCTTGTTATCCAGGCCTGAGCCTCCCCCGCCAATCCTCCTGGGCTGGAGAAGAGGGAGAAGGCCAGCCCGGGCAACTGGGATGGGCAGTGAGAGGGCGGGCATCCTTCCTGGGAAGTTGCCTCCCTGCCTTGGACTCCTCTGAAAGGCACCCAGGGCTCATTGGGCAGAGGGGAGCCCCGCACCTTTTGTTTTGTGGCCTTGCTCACACGGGGGCCACGATGGCCCGTGTTCTCACTTCCCCAGATGGGAGGGGTGAGGAGTGTCTGTCCTGGGACTCGCCTCATCCCAGCTCCGCTGCCCCAGGGAGTCCAGTGGCTGTGCTCAGGCTCCGGCAGGGGGCTCTGGTTCCCCTTTAGAAGCAGCAGGGGCTGTGGGCTCCGTCGAGTCTCCGCGACTCCGGGCCTCGCTCCAAGCCTCCTTGCCTCCTCTTGCTGAGATCCATCGCCTAGGTCGCCTCCCATGGGAGGGACAGGAGCCCAGGTGTCCTGGTTCCCGGCCTGCTGCCCTGGACTTGGCCTTCATGGAGGGTCATCAGGAGCTGCAGGCATCTGAGGTAGAGGAGGTTGGGGAAGGAGAGGGGGAAAGCTGAGTGGGGTGAGGAAACGGGGGCGGGGTGCGCTTGGACATTTTGAGGTGGACTAAAGGTGAAAGAGCCTGAATATAAGGTTGGGGGAGGTCTGTCGTGTCCGACTCCTTATGACCCCATGGACTGTAGCCCACCAGGCTCTTCTGTCTGTGGGATTTCCCAGGCAAGAATACTGGAGTGGGTTGCCATTCCCTTCTCCAGGGCTTCCCGACTCAGGGACTAAACCCTGGTCTCTGCATTACAGGTGGATTCTTTACAATCTAAGCCACCTTACCTAAATTTAAAAAAAAGGAAAAGTGTATGTACATGACTGTATGTGATAGGAAGGACTTCCTGAAAAGGTGACCAAGGAAGTGGTCCAGAGAAATGGCTGTGAGAGTTTTGAACAGGCCTTTTCCTTCTGAGCCTGGGTTTCTTCCCTATATGTGAGAGGCTGGATGCAGGGCCCTGACTTCACCCCGGTGCTCTCACCCGGTCCTGCTCTGCGTGGTGGGTGTGGGCCCCGGTCTGGACTGGTCCTGACCTTGGTGGGAGAGGCTGGCCCTGGCTAGTGCGCTGCCCAGTGGGGCTGGAGGCTGTCGGCACGGCCAGCCTGCGGCTCTGCTGCGTCACTTGCTCAGTATAGAACGGAATGCTGCCGGCCAGGCAGTGTCCCGAAGGGGCGTGGAGGGCAGAGCTCCCTGCCCTGTTTTTACCATGGCCGCCAGGCAGCTGCTCAGAGTCGGGGGCTGCAGCAGGCGGTGGGCTGTGCCCTGGGCTGGAGGGACACTCCATTCTGGACCCGGGAAAGCTCTCTCTTCTTCTGGGCAGGGGGTAGCTGGCTGTGGGTGGACTGACTGTGCTGGGGTCGGGGGGCGGTGGGGATGAAGCCTGAGGATGGGCCTTCCTGGTGCAGAGTCATTCCTCAAGCCTGTCTGGGAGATGCTCTAGCTTTCCACGAGCTCGTCCACCTTTTTCCTGCCGCGGTCACTGCACAGAGCCTGATCTCTGTTCCTTGTTTTCTGCGGCTCCGACCCACGGTGCCTCCACTCCACTGTCATGGGCCCCTGTGCGGAGGTCTCCTGTGTGCCAGGCTCAGAATTGTGCTCGCTCCCAAGACCCCACCGATTCCCCACCAGCCCCAGAGCGGGAGGCTGCACTTGTTCTTCTTTTGCACATAAGAGGCTCAGAGGGCCTGAGGGATCAGCTTGGCTTTTACTAGTGGTCGCACTGGCTCCCTGTATCCCCTGATGCCAGCCCTGAGCCGAGGAGATAGGGCCCTTGCTAAGCCGCTTAGCGCAGCACTGGGTCACAGCCAGCCTGGGAGGAGTTGGTGGGAAGGGGGGGCAGCTCAGGGCTTCAGTCTCTGCCTCTGCCACCCTTCCTCCCCCAACTCCCTCCCCGTGGCCACCTTGCCCTGGCCTGGCTGAGGAGGGACATGGAGGCCCCACTGACTTCCTGTCTCCTCTGATACAGACTCTCAGGCCCCCGGCCGCTGATGGCCGCTGCCTCCAGGAAGCCCTCTCTGATTGAGCTACTCTTTGCCATTCTCCGTCCTGGTCCCGCTTCTCCCACGTGGCCTTCTGGGTCTGCGTTCCTGGGAACCTTACTGGCCAGGCCTGGCTGGTCAGTCCTGAGAGCCTGGCAGTGTCCACTTTGGGAGACTGAGCTCTTGTGGCTCCCCAGCGCTGCTGGCCTCTAGAGAGACAGGCTCACAGCATCAGTCTCGCCAGATGGTGAGCCCCCGGCCGCTCCCTGAAAGGGGACCATCTGGCTGCTGGCTCTTTAGTCACGGGTGTGAGAGCTTGGGTAATGGCAGGGAACGTGGGGGCGGGAGGCAGTCAAAATCGTGCTGGAGTGGGATTGGGATAGCAGAGAAGGGAGTGTGCACCGCCCCAGCCAGACTCTGGAACCTTCTCCCGCTGAGCATGGCTGGGCTCTTCCTTCTCTCCCCATCCTGAGGCCAGTCGACCCAGCTCTGGTTTCTCGGGCATCTGGTGCCGTGCTCTTGGAGCTCCACGACTCGGTTGTGCCAACTCCCCATCTCTGCCCCTTCGTGCCATGGCCTTAGTGTCCCAGCCGCAGAGGCACCCGCTGTGTCCTGGCTCCTGGGGGGAGGACAGGTCTGAGCCAGGGTGCTCACCTGGGTGCCGTGGTCCTGGCGTGGAGGGG
>NW_017213951.1:0-15120 GCF_001704415.2 Capra hircus | reverse complement strand
CCAAGGCAAAGGCCAAGGCCACCAAAAAGCGACGCCCAAACCCCGTAACGCATGCAGGCAGGCAGGGCCCCCTGTGCAGAGGAAGCCACTGAGGCAGCAAGGCCACAGAGCTCCCCGACTCCCATTCCCACATGAAGATGTGAGGATAAAGGGCCTCATCCCAGCACAGCACCCGCTCCCACCACCCCGCAACCCCGCCCCCGCCCCCAGCACGCCCCCTGAAACAACACTGTCTTCCCAGAAAAGAGAACGGAGAAGCCATGTGTGTGCCAAAGGAGCAAGATGAACGAACGATGCCACGCCCTCCGAATTTGGGCACACCTGACGCCTCGGAAACCCGGGCCTGGCCGATGGGTCCCAGCCGTTCTCGGGTGGGAGGGGGTCAACACATTGGCCGAGAGCCCTTGCCCAGGCCACCCACAAATCCCCTGAGATGTGATCCGACCACAGGGACCGAGGGCAAACGTACCGCTTGAGGTGCTGGAGGAGCCGAACCAAGCCATGGTGGGAGAGGCACACGGGCACGCTGCAGACTGCTGGCCGAGTGGGCGGGGACCCAGCAGCTTAGGACTCTGGAGAACGGGAGGCGTCTCCGCCACCACTGACGTCAATAGGGTTTGGGTGGGTAGATGGAGGGGGGCCGCCCTGGCCTCTTTCCAAGCAGAGACCCTGGACGGAGTCCCGTGGAGCGAGTGGGCTTTTCCCGGGCACGGCTGTGCCCTGGACCGCCAAGATCCCCGTTGGGGTGGGCGGGTAGTTCGGGGGCTTTGGTTTGTGGCCCTCCCTCGCAGCGGGGGGTGGGTTCAACCCCGAGTGGATCAATCAGGGGCCCTCAGCAGTGCCAAGGGAACTCACCGCCCAGGAAACGCCCCTAGGTCCCTTTGAATTGGCCACCAACGCCCCCTTTCCCAGCCTGCCTTGCTCTGAGATTTCCTCCTTTTCACATTCCACAGGTCCCTGGTCCTCGACTGTCCCCCGCTGGCTCCTCCGAGGCATTCCGGGACACCAGACGCTCTCTCCAGCGCCTCCACCTAGATCCCTCGCTGTCCTCGCCTCCGTTTCCCCCATGCCCCCTCCCCAACTCCTCCGTGGGCTCTTGGCATCCTTTCCCTACAGCAGTCCCAGAGTGCCACCCCCGAGGGCTTTGAGTTGCCTGGAGCCCAAGGCTCCGGCCAGAGACCTGAGGGGCCAGCGTCTGGACTGGCAGCTAATGCCATTTGGGGCTTTTCTCACGTGGAGCCTGAGGCCCGCACCTCCGCGGGCAACCCCCAGCGCGAGTGCCTGGAGATACCCGCCCAAGGGGACAGTGTATCCCCTACTGTGGGGAAGGAGGTTCCTGTTTTCGCTGCACTGGTTCGACTTTCACGCCGAGGATCGACTCACACCATGGTGGCAAGTGGAATAGCCCTGTGGGAAAGCCTCATGGGAAAGACTCCAGGGAAGCCACAGATTCCTTGATCCACGAGAAGGGAAGCGTGACACTGCTGCTACCGCTCGGGAGGAAAGCGCACGTGCATGACCCCTCGAGCCGAGGACTGACGCAAGCTTGGGAGACTCCAGAAGTACGCCAAGATCCATGTCAGCACTGCAGAGGAATCCTCAGGTCCGGTCCCGACTCCACACAAGGTCTTAGGCCCGGCATCGACGGGAGAGGAAAACTGAGAGGCCCCTAGCACCTCGCATGGGGACTGGCCTTTCCTGAGGTCACCAGAGCGGGTCCCTGAGGTCTCCGTCGTAACTCGAGAGCACCTGCCGCAACTCGAGAAAATCCAGGAGGTTCTCCCATCCAGGCGAGATGAGGCCCATTTCCGCTGAGGCGTCTCGAGGCTAATCACACCTAACCTCTGGAACTTCCAAAGGGTCCTTCACACCCTTGCTGCAAGTCAAGAAGTTCTCCGACATACCCATATCCACTCGAGAGGAAGGACGAGGGTCCCGCCCATATCCAGCTGAGCCCCGTTTCCGCCTCGTAGCTCGAGAAGAGGGATCCTTTCCCTTCGTCGTCGGGAAAGAATTCCCGGCCTTCCCGTCGCATCTCAAGAGGAGGCGCTCTCAACAGGAAAGACGAGAGGAACTTCAGGGCCTTGCCAGCATTCCAAGAGTCCCCCAGATGTCTAAGTCCATTCCAGAAGAAACTGTTTTCCCTGCACTGCCTCGACGTTCACACCGAGGATCGACTCACACCACTGTGGCACGTGGGACAGCCCTGTTGGAAAGCCTCGTGGGAAAGCCTCAATGGAAAGCGACAGATCCCTTGATCCACACGTCGGCAAGCGTGACACTGCTGCTGCAGGTCGTGAGGAAATGGCAGGTGCATGCCCCCACACGAGATGAGGACTGACTCCCCTGGTGAGACTCCAGAAGTACCCCAAGATCCATGTCAGCACTGGAGAGGCATCCTCAGGGTCTGGCCCCGACTCCACACAAGGTCTTAGGCACCGGCATCGATGGGAGAGGAATCCCTAGAGGCCCCTGGTAACTCACATGGGGACTGGACTTTCCTGAGGCCACCAGAGCGGGTCCCTGAGGACCCGTCGTAACTCGAGAGCACCTGCCGCAACTGGGTAAAATCCAGGAGGTTCTCCCCTCCAGGCGGGATGAGGCCCATTTCCTCTGAGGTGTCTGGAGGCTCATCACACCTAACCTCTGGAAATTAAAAAGGGTCCTTGCTGCAACTCAAGAAGTTCCCCGACATACCCGTCTCCACACAAGAGGAAGCACGGGGGTCCCGCCCACATTCAGAGGAACCCCGTTTCCGAGATGAAGGATCCTATCCTGCTTAGTCAGGAAAGATTTTTGGCGTTTCCATGGCATCTCAAGAGCAAGGGTTCTCAATAGGAAAGGCAAGAGGAACTCCAGGGTCGTGCCACCATTTCAAGAGTCCCCAGATGTCTCAGTCCATTTCAGAGGAACCCGTTTTCCCAGCACTGCCTCGAATTTCACGCCGAGGATCCACTCACACCATGGTGGCATGTGGGACAGCCCTGTGAGAAAGCCTCGAGGGAAAGCCACAGATCCCTTGATCCCCGCGACGGGAAGCGTGACACATCTGCTACACTGTCCCTGAGGTCACGGTCGTATGTCGAGAGTACCTGCCGCAACTCGAGAAAATCCAGGAGGTTCTCTGCTCCAGTCGAGATGAGGCCCATTTTCTCTGCGGCGTCTCGAGAGTAATCACACCTAAACTCTGGAACTTCCAAAGTGTCGTAAACACCCTTGCTAAAACTCAAGAAGTTCCCCGACATACCCGTCTCCACTCCAGAGGAAGCACGAGGGTCCGGCCACCGCCAGAGGAGCTCCGTTTCCGCCTCCAAGCTCGAGATGAGGGATCCTTCCCTGCTTCCTCGGGAAAGAATTCCCGACGTTTCGACGCATCTCAAGAGGAGGCGCGCTGCACAGGAAAGGCGAGAGGAACTCATGGGTCGTGCCACCATTCCAAGAGTCCCCAGATGTCTCAGTCCATTCCAGAGGATCCTGTTTTCCCTGCACTGCTTCGACTTTCACGCCGAGGATCGACTCACACCACGGTGGTACGTGTGACAACCCTGTGGGAAAGCCTCGTGGAAAGCCTCGAGGGAAAGCCACAGATCCCTTAATCCACGCGACGGAAAAGCGTGACACTGCTGCTACAGCACGGCAGGAAAGCGCACGTGCATGCCCCTACTCGACACGAGAACTGACTCCCCTGGTGAGAATCCAGAAATACCCCAAGATGCATGTCAGCCCTGGAGAGGAATCCTCAGGTTCCAGCCCCGACTCCACACAAGGTCTTAGGCCCTGGCATCGACGGGAGGAGGAATAGCGACAGGACCTCTAGCAACTCGCATGGGGACTGGGCCTTTCCTGAGGTCACCAGAGCGGGTCCATGAGGTCCCTGTCGTAAGTCGAGAGCACCTGCCCGCAACTCGGTAAAATCCAGGAGGTTCTCCCGCTGCAGGTGAGATGAGGCCCGTTTCCACTGAGGTGTCTCGAGGCTAATCACACGTGAACTCTGGAACTTCTAAAGAGTCTTTCACAGTCATGCTGCAACTCAAGAAGTTCCCCGACATACCCGTCTCACTCAAGAGGAAGCACGAGGGTCCCGGCCACATCCAGAGGAGCTCCGTTTCCGGCTCGTAGCTCGAGATGAGGGATCCTTTCCCTACTTGGTCGGGAAAGAATTCCTGGCATTTCCATCGCATCTCAAGAGGAGGCGCTCTAAAACAGTAAAGGTGAGAGGAACTCCAGGTCGTGCCATCATTCCCAGAGTCCCCCGGATGTCCTCAGTCAATTCAGGGAAACCTGTTTTCCCTGCACTGCCTCGACTTTCAATCCGAGGATAGAGTCACACCACGGTGGCACGTGGGACAGCCCTGTGGGAAAGCCTCGAGAGAAAGCCTCGTGGGAAAGCCTCGAGGGAAATCCACAGATGCCTTGATCCACTCGAAGGAAGCTTGAAAATGCTGCTACAGCTCGGAAGGGAAAGCGAACGTGCATGCCCCACTCAAGACGAGATCTGACTCTCCTGGGGAGACTCCAGAAGTACCCCAAGATCCATGTCAGCACTGGAGAGGAATCCTCAGGTTCCGGGACTGACTCCACACAAGGTCTTAGGCACGGGCATCGACGGGAGAGGGAATCCCGAGAGACCATCGAGCATCACGAATGGGGACTGGCCTTTCCTGAGGCCACCAGAGCGGCGTTCCTGAGGTCCCCGTCGTAAGTCGAGAGCACCTGCCGTAACTCGAGAATATCCAGGAGGTTCTCCCCTCCAGGCGAGATGAGGCCCATTTCCTCTGAGGCGTCTCGAGGCTAATCACACCTAACCTCTGGAACTTCCTATGGGTCCTTCACACCCTTGCCTGCAACTCAAGAAGATCCCCAAATACCCGTCTCCAACTCGAGAGGAAGCACGAGAGTCCCGCGCCACATCCAGAGGAACCCCGTTTCCGCCTCCTAGCTCGAGAGTAGGGATCCTTTCCCTGCCTGTTCAGGAAAGAATTCCCGGCGTTCCCGACGCATCTCAAGAGGAGGCACTCTCCACAGGAAAGGGAGAGGAACTCCAGGGTCGTGCCACCATTCCCAGAGTCCCCCAGATGTCTCAATCCATTCAAGGGAAACCTGTTTTCCCTGCACTGCCTCAACTTTCAAGCCGAGGATCGACTCACACCACGGTGGCACGTGGGACAGCCTGCGGGAAAGCCTGGTGGAAAGCCTCGAGGGAAAGCCACAGATCCCTTGATCCACGCGAAGGGAAGCGTGACACTGCTGCTACAGCTCGGGGAGGAAAGCGCACGTGCATGCCCCCACTCGCGACGAAGACTGACTCCCCTGGGGAGACTTCAGAAGTACCCCAAGATCCATGTCAGCACTGGAGAGGATTCCTCAGGTTCCGGCACTGACTCCACACAAGGTCTTATGCCGGGGTCCAGCCCCGGTGGATCCAGGGAATTCGAAGGTGGTCGGCGTTGGCGTGGAAAGACTTGTTTATTTATTAATGTAAGATTAGATTAGGAAACTATAGTGTAGTAAGAAGATTAAGTGGAGAAAGAGGGCTGAATAGCTTGGTTTACGCGGAAGGCCAATAAAATTCCAGACAAGGAATTTGCACCACCTACGTTGGGCCACCGGCGCCCGCTTGAATATCTAAGGGTGCCTCGCCTTAAGCTCCCTTTCGTGCGGGTCTTAACAGCCGGGCAAGTAAGTAGACCTGGCGAGCCTCCGCACTCCAGGTGGAGATTCAGCCTGAAGTTAAAGTAAAGAGCAGAGAGAAGGAAAGGTAGAGAAGAAGAAAGAGAGAGAAAGACACGGGGGGAGCCAGAGTCCCAAGAAACCAGGCTGAGAGACTAGTTCGAGAAGCTGGTCCGAGAAACTGGCCCCCCCCCTGGCCTCCTCCTTTATTGTTCAGAAGGCCTTTTATACTTTTGATAAAACATGGAGATCAATGGATAACACAAAATTATGTAGCGTTCACAACCCAGATTCTTTCTGTATATCATTTTGTATACAAAAGGTCTCAGGTGATTTACATTATCTTCTGGCCAAGAGGCTTGTTAACACTTTTTGGCTCTCTTCCTTAATGAATGTTAATTTTGTTTCCCCTGAAGTGTTTTTCTTTAATCTGCATCTCCTTAAAGCATTAAAGTTACATCTCTATAGAACAAAGGTGCAGTGGGTTATAACAAAGAAGGTACTTAACTCAAAGATCTAATGTTGCTAATACCAGGTCTACTACTTGTTTTTCTATATACCAACTATATCTAAAAATAAAGGATATGAAAATTTGGCAGCAAGCATTGACCCAAAAAATGAAACTTTTAATCAGTCCTATTCTAAAGCTTTTGACTCCTCGGAAGCTCCTGCATTCCTAGGATGTTTTAAGCTTCCTGTGCCTCCTGCGGTCAGGAGGCCTCAAACAATCACAAGCGCAGCTGTACGAGTCCTACAGGCAGGCTAGAAAGCCATCAGAGGGTTTTTGGATTGAAACACTCTTTCAAATGCAGAAGACTAACGCCCTGAATTGACTTTTTCCAGAAAAGGTCAGAAGAGTGAAAAAGCAGAGCACAAAAACCGGCAGATTTTTGTTGGGGTACATGCTTAAAAATTTCCAGAGGGGTTCCTGAAGTCTGAGCACGCCTTGCTTATGTCAGCTTCCTTCCTCATAAACTTGTCACGGGCGGGCTTCCTCACACTGGCTCCCGGCAGGCTTAGGCCCCGGCATCGACGGAGAGGAATCCCGAGAGGCCCCCGAGCAACTCGCATGGGACTGGCCTTTCCTGAGGCCACCAGAGCGGGTCCCTGAGGTCCCCGTCATAAGTCGAGAGCACCTGCCGCTACTCGAGAAAATCCAGGAGGTTCTCCCCTCCAGGCGAGATGAGGCCCATTTCCGCTGAGGCGTCTCGAGGCTAATCACACCTAACCTCTGGAACTTCCAAAGGGTCCTTCACACCCTTGCTGCAACTCAAGAAGTTCCCCGACATACCCGTCTCCACTCGAAAGGAATCACGAGAGTCCCGCCCTCATCCAGAGAAGCCCCGTTTCCGCCTCCCAGATCGAGAGGAGGGATCCTTTCCCTGCGTGGTCGGGAAAGAATTCCCGGCGTTCCCGTGGCATCTCAAGAAGAGGCGCTCTCCACAGGAAAGGCGAGAGGAACTCCAGGGTCGTGCCACCATTCCCAGAGTCCCCCAGATGTCTCAGTTCATTCCAGGGAAACCTGTTTTCCCTGTACTGCCTCGACTTTCAAGCCGAGGATCGACTCACACCACGGTGGCACGTGGGACAGCCCTGCGGGAAAGCCTTGGGAAAGCCTCGTGGGAAAGCCTCGAGGGAAAGCCAAAGCCACAGATCCTTGATCCACGCGAAGGGAGCATGACACTGCTGCTACAGCTCGGGAGGAAAGCGCACGTGCATGCCCCCACTCGCGACGAAGACTGACTCCCCTGGGGAGACTTCAGAAGTACCCCAAGATCCATGTCAGCACTGGAGAGGAATCCTCAGGTTCCGGCACGACTCCACACAAGGTCTTATGCCGGGTCCAGCCCGGTGGATCCAGGGAATTCGAAGGGTGGTCGGCGTTGGCGTGGAAAGACTTGTTTATTTATTAATGTAAGATTAGATTAGGAAACTATAGTGTAGTAAGAAGATTAAGTGGAGAAAGAGGGCTGAATAGCTTGGTTTACGCGGAAGGCCAATAAAATTCCAGACAAGGAATTTGCACCACCTACGTTGGGCCACCGGCGCCCGCTTGAATATCTAAGGGTGCCTCGCCTTAAGCTCCCTTTCGTGCGGGTCTTAACAGCCGGGCAAGTAAGTAGACCTGGCGAGCCTCCGCACTCCAGGTGGAGATTCAGCCTGAAGTTAAAGTAAAGAGCAGAGAGAAGGAAAGGTAGAGAAGAAGAAAGAGAGAGAAAGACACGGGGGAGCCAGAGTCCCAAGAAACCAGGCTGAGAGACTAGTTCGAGAAGCTGGTCCGAGAAACTGGCCCCCGGCCCCTGGCCTCCTCCTTTATTGTTCAGAAGGCCTTTTATACTTTTGATAAAACATGGAGATCAATGGATAACACAAAATTATGTAGCGTTCACAACCCAGATTCTTTCTGTATATCATTTTGTATACAAAAGGTCTCAGGTGATTTACATTATCTTCTGGCCAAGAGGCTTGTTAACACTTTTTGGCTCTCTTCCTTAATGAATGTTAATTTTGTTTCCCCTGAAGTGTTTTTCTTTAATCTGCATCTCCTTAAAGCATTAAAGTTACATCTCTATAGAACAAAGGTGCAGTGGGTTATAACAAAGAAGGTACTTAACTCAAAGATCTAATGTTGCTAATACCAGGTCTACTACTTGTTTTTCTATATACCAACTATATCTAAAAATAAAGGATATGAAAATTTGGCAGCAAGCATTGACCCAAAAAATGAAACTTTTAATCAGTCCTATTCTAAAGCTTTTGACTCCTCGGAAGCTCCTGCATTCCTAGGATGTTTTAAGCTTCCTGTGCCTCCTGCGGTCAGGAGGCCTCAAACAATCACAAGCGCAGCTGTACGAGTCCTACAGGCAGGCTAGAAAGCCATCAGAGGGTTTTTGGATTGAAACACTCTTTCAAATGCAGAAGACTAACGCCCTGAATTGACTTTTTCCAGAAAAGGTCAGAAGAGTGAAAAAGCAGAGCACAAAAACCGGCAGATTTTTGTTGGGGTACATGCTTAAAAATTTCCAGAGGGGTTCCTGAAGTCTGAGCACGCCTTGCTTATGCCTCCTTCCTCATAAACTTGTCACGGGCGGGCTTCCTCACACTGGCTCCCGGCAGGCTTAGGCCCCGGCATCGACGGGAGAGGAATCCCGAGAGGCCCCCGAGCAACTCGCATGGGGACTGGCCTTTCCTGAGGCCACCAGAGCGGGTCCCTGAGGTCCCCGTCATAAGTCGAGAGCACCTGCCGCTACTCGAGAAAATCCAGGAGGTTCTCCCCTCCAGGCGAGATGAGGCCCATTTCCGCTGAGGCGTCTCGAGGCTAATCACACCTAACCTCTGGAACTTCCAAAGGGTCCTTCACACCCTTGCTGCAACTCAAGAAGTTCCCCGACATACCCGTCTCCACTCGAGGAATCACGAGAGTCCCGCCCTCATCCAGAGAAGCCCCGTTTCCGCCTCCCAGATCGAGAGGAGGGATCCTTTCCCTGCGTGGTCGGGAAAGAATTCCCGGCGTTCCCGTGGCATCTCAAGAAGAGGCGCTCTCCACAGGAAAGGCGAGAGGAACTCCAGGGTCGTGCCACCATTCCCAGAGTCCCCCAGATGTCTCAGTTCATTCCAGGGAAACCTGTTTTCCCTGTACTGCCTCGACTTTCAAGCCGAGGATCGACTCACACCACGGTGGCACGTGGGACAGCCCTGGGAAAGCCTTGGGAAAGCCTCGTGGAAAGCCTCGAAAAGCCTCGTGGGAAAGCCACAGATCCCTTGATCCACGCGAAGGGAGCATGACACTGCTGCTACAGCTCGGGAGGAAAGCGCACGTGCATGCCCCACTCGCGACGAAGACTGACTCCCCTGGGGAGACTTCAGAAGTACCCCAAGATCCATGTCAGCACTGGAGAGGAATCCTCAGGTTCCGGCACCGACTCCACACAAGGTCTTATGCCGGGTCCAGCCCCGGTGGATCCAGGGAATTCGAAGGGTGGTCGGCGTTGGCGTGGAAAGACTTGTTTATTTATTAATGTAAGATTAGATTAGGAAACTATAGTGTAGTAAGAAGATTAAGTGGAGAAAGAGGGCTGAATAGCTTGGTTTACGCGGAAGGCCAATAAAATTCCAGACAAGGAATTTGCACCACCTACGTTGGGCCACCGGCGCCCGCTTGAATATCTAAGGGTGCCTCGCCTTAAGCTCCCTTTCGTGCGGGTCTTAACAGCCGGGCAAGTAAGTAGACCTGGCGAGCCTCCGCACTCCAGGTGGAGATTCAGCCTGAAGTTAAAGTAAAGAGCAGAGAGAAGGAAAGGTAGAGAAGAAGAAAGAGAGAGAAAGACACGGGGGAGCCAGAGTCCCAAGAAACCAGGCTGAGAGACTAGTTCGAGAAGCTGGTCCGAGAAACTGGCCCCCGGCCCCTGGCCTCCTCCTTTATTGTTCAGAAGGCCTTTTATACTTTTGATAAAACATGGAGATCAATGGATAACACAAAATTATGTAGCGTTCACAACCCAGATTCTTTCTGTATATCATTTTGTATACAAAAGGTCTCAGGTGATTTACATTATCTTCTGGCCAAGAGGCTTGTTAACACTTTTTGGCTCTCTTCCTTAATGAATGTTAATTTTGTTTCCCCTGAAGTGTTTTTCTTTAATCTGCATCTCCTTAAAGCATTAAAGTTACATCTCTATAGAACAAAGGTGCAGTGGGTTATAACAAAGAAGGTACTTAACTCAAAGATCTAATGTTGCTAATACCAGGTCTACTACTTGTTTTTCTATATACCAACTATATCTAAAAATAAAGGATATGAAAATTTGGCAGCAAGCATTGACCCAAAAAATGAAACTTTTAATCAGTCCTATTCTAAAGCTTTTGACTCCTCGGAAGCTCCTGCATTCCTAGGATGTTTTAAGCTTCCTGTGCCTCCTGCGGTCAGGAGGCCTCAAACAATCACAAGCGCAGCTGTACGAGTCCTACAGGCAGGCTAGAAAGCCATCAGAGGGTTTTTGGATTGAAACACTCTTTCAAATGCAGAAGACTAACGCCCTGAATTGACTTTTTCCAGAAAAGGTCAGAAGAGTGAAAAAGCAGAGCACAAAAACCGGCAGATTTTTGTTGGGGTACATGCTTAAAAATTTCCAGAGGGGTTCCTGAAGTCTGAGCACGCCTTGCTTATGTCAGCTTCCTTCCTCATAAACTTGTCACGGGCGGCTTCCTCACACTGGCTCCCGGCAGGCTTAGGCCCCGGCATCGACGGGAGAGGAATCCCGAGAGGCCCCGAGCAACTCGCATGGGGACTGGCCTTTCCTGAGGCCACCAGAGCGGGTCCCTGAGGTCCCCGTCATAAGTCGAGAGCACCTGCCGCTACTCGAGAAAATCCAGGAGGTTCTCCCCTCCAGGCGAGATGAGGCCCATTTCCGCTGAGGCGTCTCGAGGCTAATCACACCTAACCTCTGGAACTTCCAAAGGGTCCTTCACACCCTTGCTGCAACTCAAGAAGTTCCCCGACATACCCGTCTCCACTCGAGAGGAAGCACGAGAGTCCCGCCCTCATCCAGAGGAGCCCCGTTTCCGCCTCCTAGCTCGAGAGGAGGGATCCTTCCCTGCGTGGTCGGGAAGAATTCCCGGGGTTTCCGTCGCATCTCAAGAGGAGGCGCTCTCCACAGGAAAGGCGAGAGGAACTCCAGGGTCGTGCCACCATTCCCAGAGTCCCCCAGATGTCTCAGTCCATTCCAGGGAAACCTGTTTTCCCTGCACTGCCTCGACTTTCAAGCCGAGGATCGACTCACACCACGGTGGCACGTGGGACAGCCCTGTGGGAAAACCTCCTGGGCAAGCCTCGAGTGAAAGCCACAGATCCCTTGATCCACGTGAAGGGAAGCGTGACACTGCTGCTACAGCTCGAGAGGAAATGCACGTGCATGCCCCCATTCGAGACGAGGACTGACTCCCTGGGAGACTCCAGAAGAACCCAAATCCATGTCAGCACTGGAGAGGAATCCTCAGGTGCCGGCAGCGACTCCACAAAAGGTCTTAGGCCCGGCATCGACGGAGGAGAATCCCGAGAGCCCCCGAAAAAACTCGCATGGGGACTGGCCTTTCCTGAGACCACCAGAGCGGGTCGCTGAGGTCCCCGTCGTAAGTCGAGAGCACCTGCCACAACTCGAGAAAATCCAGGAGGTTCTCCCCTCCAGGCCAGATGAGGCCCGTTTCCGCTGAGGCGTCTCGAGGCTAATCACACCTAACCTCTGGAACTTCCAAAGGGTCCTTCACACCCTTGCTGCAACTCAAGAAGTTCCCCGACATACCCGTCTCCACTCGAGAGGAATCCCGCATTCATCCAGAGGAGCCCCGTTTCCGCCTCCTAGCCTGAGAGGAGGGATCCTTTCCCTGCGTGGTCTGGAAAGAATTCCCGGAGTTCCCGTCGCATCTCAAAAGGAGGCGCTCTCCACAGGAAATGCGAGAGGAACTCCTGGGTCGAGCCACATTCCCAGAATCCCCCAGATGTCTCAGTCCATTCCAGGGAAACCTGTTTTCCCTGCACTGCGTCGACTTTCAAGCCGAGGATTGACTCACACCACGGTGGCACGTGGGACAGCCCTGTGGATAGCCTCGTGGGAAAGCCTCGTGGGAAAGCCTCGAAAAAGCCACAGATCCCTTGATCCAGGCGAATGGAAGCGCGACACTGCTGCTACAGCTCGGGAGAAAAGCGCACGTGCATGCCCCACTCGAGACGAGGACTGACTCCACTGGGGAGACTCCAGAAGTACCCCAAGATCCATGTCAGCACTGGAGAGGAATCCTCAGGTTCCGGCACCGACTCCACAAAAGATCTTAGGCCCAGGCATCGACGGGAGAGGAATCCCGAGAGGCCCCGAGCACTCGCATGGGACTGGCCTTTCCTGAGGCCACCAGAGCGGTCCCTGAGGTCCCCGTCGTAAGTCGAGAGCACCTGCCGCAACTCGAGAAAATCCAGGAGGTTCTCCCCTCCAGGCGAGATGAGGCCCATTTCCGCTGAGGCGTCTCGAGGCTAATCACACCTAACCTCTGGAACTTCCAAAGGGTCCTTCACACCTTGCTGCAACTCAAGAAGTTCCCCGACATACCCGTCTCCACTCGAGAGGAAGCACGAGAGTCCCCCCATCCAGAGGAGCCCCGTTTCCGCCTCCTAGCTCGAGAGGAGGGATCCTTTCCCTGCGTGGTCGGAAAGAATTCCGGCGTTCCCATCGCATTTCTCGAGGAGGCGCTCTCCACAGGAAAGGCGAGAGGAACTCCAGGTCGTGCACCATTCCCAGAGTCCCCCAGATGTCTCAGTCCATTCCAGGGAAACCTGTTTTCCCTGCACTGCCTCGACTTTCAAGCCGAGGATCGACTCACACCACGGTGGCACGTGGGACAGCCCTGTGGGAAAGCCTCGTGGGAAAGCTCGTGGGAAGGGAAAGCCTCGAGGAAAGCCACAGATCCCTTGATCCACGCGAAGGAAGCGTGACACTGCTGCTACAGCTCGGGAGGAAAGCGCACGTGCATGCCCCCACTCGGGAGGAGGACTGACTCCCCTGGGGAGACTCAAGAAGTACCCAAGATCCATGTCAGCACTGAAGAGGAATCCTCAGGTTCCGGCACCGACTCCACACAAGACCTTAGGCCCCGGCATCGACGGGAGAGAAATCCCGAAAGGCCCCGAGCAACTCGCATGGGGACTGGCCTTTCCTGAGGCCACCAGAGGGGTCCCCCGTCATAAGTCGAGAGCACCTGCCGCAACTCGAGAAAATCCAGGAGGTTCCCCTCCAGGCGAGATGAGGCCCATTTCTGCTGAGGGTCTCGAGGCTAATCACACCTAACCTCTGAAACTTCCAAAGGTTTCACACCCTTGCTGCAACTCAAGAAGTTCCCCGACAACCCGTCTCCACTCGAGAGGAAGCACGAGAGTCCCGCCCACATCAAGAGGAGCCCTTTCTGCCTCATAGCTCGAGAGGAGGGATCCTTCCCTGCGTGGTCGGGAAAGAATTCCCGGCGTTTCCGTCGCATCTCAAGAGGAGGCTTTCCACAGGAAAGGCGAGAGGAACTCCAGGGTCGTGCCACCATTCCCAGAGTCCCCCAGATGTCTCAGTCCATTCCATGGAAAACTGTTTCCCTGCACTGCCTCGACTTTCAAGCCGAGGATCGACTCACACCACGTGGCACGTGGGACAGCCTGTGGGAAAGCCTCGTTGGAAAAGCCTCGAGGGAAAGCCACAGATCCCTTGATCCACGCGAAGGAAGTGTGACACTGCTGCTACAGCTCGGGAAAAAGCGCACGTGCATGCCCCCACTCGAGACGAGGACTGACTCCCCTGGGGAGACTCCAGAAGTACCCCAAGATCCATGTCAGCACTGGAGAGGAATCCTCAGGTTCGGCACCGACTCCACACAAGGTCTTAGGCCCCGGCATCGACAGGAGAGGAATCCGAGAGCCCCGAGCAACTCCCATGGGGACTGGCCTTTCCTGAGGCCCCCAGAGCGGGTCCCTGAGGTCCCCGTCGTAAGTCGAGAGCACCTTCCGCAACTCGAAAATCCAGGAGGTTCTCCCCTCCAGGCGAGATGAGGCCATTTCCGCTGAGGCGTCTCGAGGCTTAATCACACTAACCTCTGGAACTTCCAAAGGGTCCTTCACACCCTTGCTGCAACTCAAGAAGTTCCCCGACATACCCGTCTCAACTCGAGAGGAAGCACGAGAGTCCGCCCACATCCAGAGGAGCCCCGTTTCCGCCTCCTAGCTCGAGAGGGGATCCTTTCCCTGCGTGGTCGGGAAAGAATTCCCGGCGTTCCCCTCGCATCTCAAGAGGAGGCTCACCACAGGAAAGCGAGAGAACTCCAGGGTCGTGCCACCATTCCCTGAGTCCCCCAGATGTCTCAGTCCATTCCAGGGAAACCTGTTTTCCCTGCACTGCCTCGACTTTCAAGCGAGGATCGACTCACACCACGGTGGCACGTGGGACAGCCCTGTGGGAAAGCCTCGGGAAAGCCTCGTGGGAAAGCCTCGAGGGAAAGCCACAGATCCCTTGATCCACGCGAAGGGAAGCGTGACACTGCTGCTACAGCTCGGAGGAAAGCGCACGTGCATGCCCCACTCGAGACGAGGACTGACTCCCCTGGGGAGACTCCAGAAGTACCCCAAGATCCATGTCAGCACTGGAGAGGAATCCTCAGGTTCCGCACCGACTCCACACAAATCTTAGGCCCGGCATCGATGGAGAGGAATCCCAGAGGCCCCCGAGCAACTCGCATGGGGACTGGCCTTTCCTGAGGCCACCAGAGCGGGTCCTGAGGTCCCCGTCGTAATTCGAGAGCACCTGCCAACTCGAGAAAATCCAGGAGGTTCTCCCCTCCAGGCGAGATGAGGCCATTTCCGCTGAGGCGTCTCGAAGCTATCACACCTAACCTCCTTGGAACTTCCAAAGGTCCTTCAACACCTTGGCT
>NW_017213950.1:0-15121 GCF_001704415.2 Capra hircus | reverse complement strand
GTCGAGGCAGTGCAGGAAAACAGGTTTCCCTGGAATGGACTGAGCATCTGGGGACTCTGGAAGGTGGCACGACCCTGGAGTTCCTCTCGGCTTCCTGTGCCGAGCAGGCCTCCTCTTGAGATGCGACGGGAGGATCGACTCACACCACTGTGGCACGTGGACAGCCTGTGGGAAAGCCTCGTGGGAAAGCCTCGAGGGAAAAGCCACACATGCCTTGATGCCACGCGAAGGGAAGCGAGACTCTGCTGCTAAAGCTCTGGAGGAAAGCGCACCTGCATGCCCCCCACTCGGGACGAGGACTGACTCCCCTGGGGAGACTCCAGAATACCCAGGATCCATGTCAGCACTGGACAGAAATCCTCAGTTCCGGCACGACTCACACAAGATCGTAGGCCCCGGCATCGACGAGAGAGGAATCCCGAGAGGCCCCGAGCAACTCGCGATGGGACTGGCCTTTCCTGAGGCCACCAGAGTGACTCCCCAGGGGAGTGGGTCCCTAGCAGTGTCATGCTTCCCTTCGCGTGGATCAAGGGATCTGTGGCTTTCCCTCGAGGCTTTCCCACGAGGCTTTCCCACGAGGCTTTCCCAGTGGGCTGTCCCACGTGCCACCGTGGTGTGAGTCGATCCTAGGCTTGAAAGTCAAGGCAGTGCAAGGAAAACAGGTTTCCCTGGAATGGACTGAGACATCTGTGGGACTCTGGGAATGGTGGCACGACACTGGAGTTCCTCTCTTGTTTCCTGTGGAGAGTGCCCCGAGCAACTTGCATGGGGACTGGCCTTTCATGAGGCCAACAGAGCGGGTCTCTGAGGTCCAAGTCGTAAGTCGAGAGCTCCTGCTGCAACTCGAGAAAATCCAGGAGGTTCTCCCCTCCAGGCGAGATGTGGCCCATATCCGATGAGGCGTCTCGAGGCTTATCAACAAGCGTCTGGAACTAACAAACGGGCCTTAAAACCCTAGCTGCAACTCAAGAAGTTCCCCGAAATACACCTCTCCACTCGAGAGGAAGCAGGAGAGTCCCGCCCACATCCAGAGTAGTCCGGTTACTGCCTCCTAGCTCGAGAGGAGGGATCCTTTCCCTGCGTGGTCGGTCAAGTATTCCCGGAGTTCCCGACTCATCTCAAGAGGAGGCGCTATCCACAGGAAAGGCGAGAGGAACTCCAGATTCGTGCACCCATTCCCAGAGTCCCCCAGATGTCTCAGTCCATTCCAGGGAAACCTGTTTCCCTACACTGCCTCGACTTTTAGGACGAGGATCCACTCAAACCACGGTGGCACTTGGCACAGCCCTTAGGGAAATCTCGAGGGAAAGCCACAGATCCCTTGATCCATGCGAAGAGAAGCGTGACACTGCTGCTACAGCTTGGGAGGAAAGCGCACGTGCATGCCTCCACTCGAGATGAGGACTGACTCCCCTGGGGAGACTCCAGAAGTACCCCAAGATCTATGTCAGCACTGGAGAGGAATCCTCAGGTTCCGGCACCGACTCCACACAAGGTCTTAGACCCCGGCATCGACGGGAGAGAAATCCCGAGAGGCCCCTGAGCAACTCGCATGGGGACTGGCCTTACCTGAGGCCACCAGAGCGGGTCCCTGAGGTCCCCGTCGTAAGTCGAGAGCACCTGCACCAACTCGAGAAAATGCAGGAGGTTCTCCCCTCCAGGGGACATGAGGCCCATTTCCTCTGAGGCGTCCCCAGGCTAATTACACCTAACCTCTGGAACTTCCAAAGGGTCCTTCACACCATTGCTGCAACTCAAGAAGTTCCCCGAGGTACCCGTCTCCACTCGAGAGGAAGCACGAGAGTCCCGCCCACATCCAGAGGAGCCCCGTTTCCGCCTCATAGCTCGAGAGGAGGGATCTTTCCCTGCGTGGTCGGGAAAGAATTCCCGGCGTTCCCGTTGCATCTCAATTGGAGGCGCTCTCCACAGGAAAGGAGAGAGGAACTCCAGGGTCGTGCCACCATTCCCAGAGTCTTCCAGACGTCTCAGTCCATTCCAGGGAAACATGTTTTCCCTGCACTGCCTCGACTTTCAAGCCAAGGATCGACTCACACCTCGGTGGTACGTGGGACAGCCCTGTGGGAAAGCCTGGTGGGAAAGCCTCGTGGGAAAGTCTCGTGGGAAAGCCTCGTGGGAAAGCCTCATGGGAAAGACTCCAGGGAAAGCCACAGATTCCTTGATCCACGAGAAGGGAAGCGTGACACTGCTGCTACCGCTCGGGAGGAAAGCGCACGTGCATGACCCCACTCGAGCCGAGGACTGACGCAAGCTTGGGAGACTCCAGAAGTACGCCAAGATCCATGTCAGCACTGGAGAGGAATCCTCAGGTTCCGGTCCCGACTCCACACAAGGTCTTAGGCCCCGGCATCGACCGGAGAGGAATCCTGAGAGGCCCCCTAGCACCTCGCATGGGGACTGGCCTTTCCTGAGGTCACCAGAGCGGGTCCCTGAGGTCTCCGTCGTAACTCGAGAGCACCTGCCACAACTCGAGAAAATCCAGGAGGTTCTCCCCTCCAGGCGAGATGAGGCCCATTTCCGCTGAGGCGTCTCGAGGCTAATCACACCTAACCTCTGGAACTTCCAAAGGGTCCTTCACACCCTTGCTGCAAGTCAAGAAGTTCTCCGACATACCCATATCCACTCGAGAGGAAGGACGAGGTTCCCGCCCATATCCAGCGGAGCCCCGTTTCCGCCTCGTAGCTCGAGAAGAGGGATCCTTTCCCTTTGTCGTCGGGAAAGAATTCCCAGCCTTCCCGTCGCATCCCAAGAGGAGGCGCTCTCCACAGGAAAGACGAGAGGAACTCCAGGGCCTTGCCAGCATTCCAAGAGTCCCCCAGATGTCTAAGTCCATTCCAGAAGAAACTGTTTTCCCTGCACTGCCTCGACGTTCACGCCGAGGATCGACTCACACCACCGTGGCACGTGGGACAGCCCTGTTGGAAAGCCTCGTGGGAAAGCCTCAATGGAAAGCGACAGATCCCTTGATCCACACGTCGGCAAGCGTGACACTGCTGCTGCAGGTCGTGAGGAAATGGCAGGTGCATGCCCCCACACGAGATGAGGACTGACTCCCCTGGTGAGACTCCAGAAGTACGGAAAGATTCATGTCAGCACTGGAGAGGCATCCTCAGGGTCTGGCCCCGACTCCACACAAGGTCTTAGGCACCGGCATCGATGGGAGAGGAATCCCTAAAGGCCCCCTGGTAACTCTCATGGGGACTGGCCTTTCCTGAGGCCACCAGAGCGGGTCCCTGAGGACCCGTCGTAACTCGAGAGCACCTGCCGCAACTGGGTAAAATCCAGGAGGTTCTCCCCTCCAGGCGGGATGAGGCCCATTTCCTCTGAGGTGTCTGGAGGCTCATCACACCTAACCTCTGGAAATTAAAAAGGGTCCTTGCTGCAACTCAAGAAGTTCCCCGACATACCCGTCTCCACACGAGAGGAAGCAGGAGGGTCCCGCCCACATTCAGAGGAACCCCGTTTCCGAGATGAAGGATCCTATCCTGCTTAGTCAGGAAAGATTTTTCGGCGTTCCCATGGCATCTCAAGAGCAAGGGTTCTCAATAGGAAAGGCAAGAGGAACTCCAGGGTCGTGCCACCATTTCAAGAGTCCCCCAGATGTCTCAGTCCATTTTAGAGGAACCCGTTTTCCCAGCACTGCCTCAACTTTCACGCCGAGGATCCACTCACACCATGGTGGCATGTGGGACAGCCCTGTGAGAAAGCCTCGAGGGAAAGCCACAGATCCCTTGATCCCCGGGACGGGAAGCGTGACACATCTGCTACACTGTCCCTGAGGTCACGGTCGTATGTCGAGAGTACCTGCCGCAACTCGAGAAAATCCAGGAGGTTCTCTGCTCCAGTCGAGATGAGGCCCATTTTCTCTGCGGCGTCTCGAGAGTAATCACAACTAAACTCTGGAACTTCCAAAGTGTCCTAAACACCCTTGCTAAAACTCAAGAAGTTCCCCGACATACCCGTCTCCACTCCAGAGGAAGAACGAGGGTCCGGCAACCGCCAGAGGAGCTCCGTTTCCTCCTCCAAGCTCGAGATGAGGGATCCTTCCCTGCTTCCTCGGGAAAGAATTCCCGACGTTTCGACGCATCTCAAGAGGAGGCGAGCTGCACAGGAAAGGCGAGAGGAACTCATGGGTCGTGCCACCATTCCAAGAGTCCCCCAGATGTCTCAGTCCATTCCAGAGGATCCTGTTTTCCCTGCACTGCTTCGACTTTCACGCTGAGGATCGACTCACACCTGGTGGCACGTGTGACAACCCTGTGGGAAAGCCTCGTGGGAAAGCCTCCAGGGAAAGCCACAGATCCCTTAATCCACGCGACAGGAAGCATGACACTGCTGCTACAGCACGGGAGGAAAGTGCACGTGCATGCCCCTACTCGAGACGAGAACTGACTCCCCTGGGGAGACTCCAGAAATACCCCAAGATGCATGTCAGCCCTGGAGAGGAATCCTCAGGTTCCGGCCCCGACTCCACACAAGGTCTTAGGCCCTGGCATCGACGGGAGAGGAATAGCGACAGGACCTCTAGCAACTCACATGGGGACTGGCCTTTCCTGAGGTAACCAGAGCGGGTCCATGAGGTCCCCGTCGTAAGTCGAGAGCACCTGCCGAAACTCGGTAAAATCCAGGAGGTTCTCACATGCAGGTGAGATGAGGCCCGTTTCCACTGATGTGTCTCCAGGCTAATCACACGTGAACTCTGGAACTTCTAAAGAGTCTTTCACAGTCATGCTGCAACTAAAGAAGTTCCCCGACATACCCGTCTCCACTCAAGAGGAAGCACGAGGGTCCCGGCCACATCCAGAGGAGCTCCGTTTCCGGCTCGTTGCTCGAGAGGAGGGATCCTTTCCCTGTGTGGTTGGGAATGAATTCCCGGCGTTCCAGTCCCATCTCAAGATGAGGCGCTCTCCACAGGAAAGGCGAGAGGAACTCAAGGGTCGTGCCACCATTCGCAGCGTCCCCCAGATGTCTCAGTCCATTCCAGGGAAACCTGTTTTCCCTGCACTGCCTTGACTTTCTAGCCGAGGATCGACTCACACCACGGTGGCACGTGGGACAACCCTGTGGGAAAGCCTCGTGGGAAAGCCCCGTGGGAAAGCCTCGTGGGAAAGACTCTAGGGAAAGCCACAGATCCCTTGATCCACGCGAATGGAAGCGTGACACTACTGCTACAGCTCTGGAGGAAATCGCACGTGCATGCCCCTACTCGAGACTACGACTGACTCCCCTGGGGAGACTCCAGAATTACCCCAAGATCCATGTCAGCACTGGAGAGGAATCCTCAGGTTCCTGCACCGGCTCCACACAAGATCTTAGGCCCCTGCATCGACGGGAGAGGAAGCCCGAGAGGCCCCCGAGCAACTCCCATGGGGACTGGCCTTTCCTGACGCAACCACAGCGGGTCCCTGAGCTTCCCGTCTTAAGTCGAGAGCACCTGCAGCAACTCGAGAAAATCCAGGAGATTGTGCCCTCCAGGCGAGATGAGGACCATTTCCGCTGAGGCGTCTCGAGGCTAATCACACCTCACCTCTGGAACTTCCAAAGGGTCCTTCACACCCTTGCTGCAACTCAAGAAGTTCCCCGATATACCCGTCTTCACTCGAGAGGAAGCACGAGAGTCCCGCCTACATCCAGAGGAGCCCCGTTTCCGCCTCCTAGCTCTAGAGGAGGGATCCTTTCCCTGCGAGGTCGGGAAAGAATTCCCGGCATTTCCGTCGCATCTCAAGAGGAGGCGCTCTCCACAGGAAAGGCGAGAGGAACTCCAGGGTCGTGCCACCATTCCCAGAGTCCCCCAGATGCCTCAGTCCATTCCAGGGAAACCTGTTTTCCCTCTACTGCCTCGACTTTCAAGCCGAGGATCGACTCACACCACGGTGGCACGTGGGACAGCCCTGTGGGAAAGCCTCGAGGGAAAGCCTCGTGGGAAAGCCTCGAGGGAAAAAAAAAGATCCCTTTATCCACGCGAAGGGAAGCGGGACACTGCTGCTACAGCTCGGGAGAAAAGAGCACGTGCATGCCCCCACTCGAGACAAGGACTGACTGCCCTGGGGAGACTCCAGAAGTACCCCAAGTTCCATGTCAGCACTGGAGAGGAATCCTCAGGTTCCGGCACCGACTCCACACAAGATCTTAGGCCCCGGCATCGATGGGAGAGGAATCCCGAGAGGCCCCCGAGCAACTCGCATGGGGACTGGCCTTTCCTGAGGCCACTAGAGCGGGTCCCTGAGGTCCCCGTCATAAGTCGAGAGCACCTGCCGCAACTCGAGAAAATACAGGAGGTTCTCCCCTCCAGGCGAGATGAGGCCCATTTCCGCTGAGGCGTCTCGAGGCTAATCAATTCTAACATCTGGAACTTCCAAAGGGTCCTTCACACCCTTGCTGCAACTCAAGAAGTTCCCCGACATAACCGTCTCCACTTGAGAGGAAGCACGAGAGTCCCGGCCACATCCAGAAGAGCCCCGTTGCCGTCTCCTAACTCGAGAGGTGGGATCCTTTCCCTGCGTGGTCGGGAAAGAATTCCCGGCGTTCCCGTCGCATTTCAAGAGGAGGCGCTCTCCACAGGAAAGGCGAGAGGAACTCCAGGGTCGTGCCACCATTCACAGAGTCAACCAAATGTCTCCGTCCATTCCAGGGAAACCTGTTTTCCCTGCACTGCCTCGACTTTCAAGCTGAGGATCGACTCACACCACAGTGGCACGTGGGACAACCCTGTGGGAAAGCCTCGTGGGAAAGACCACAGATCCCTTGATCCACGCGAAGGGAAGGGTGTCACTACTGCTACAGCACGGGAGGAAAGCGCACGTGCGTGCCCCCACTCGAGACGAGGACTGACTCCCCTGGGGAGACTCCAGAAGTACCCCAAGATCCATGTCAGCACTGGAGAGGAATCCTCAGGTTCCGGCACTGACTCCACACAAGGTCTTAGGCCCCGGCATCGACGGGAGAGGAATCCCGAGAGGGCCCCGAGGAACTCGCAAGGGGAATGGCCTTTCCTGAGGCCACCAGAGCGGGTCCCTGAGGTCCCCGTCGTAAGTCGAGAGCACCTGCCCCAACTCGAGAAAATCCAAGAGATTCTCCCCATCCAGGCGAGATGAGGCCCATTTCCGCATAGGCGTCTCGAGGCTATTCTCACCTAACCTCTGGAACTTCCAACGGGTCCTTCACACCCTTGCTGCAACTCAAGAAGTTCCCCGACATACCCGTCTCCACTCGAGACGAAGCACGTGAGTCCCGCCTACATCCAGAGGAGCCCCGTTTCCGCCTCCTAGCTCGAGAGGGGCGATCCTTTCCCTGCGTGGTCGGGAAAGAATTCCCGGCGTTCCCGTCGCATCTCAAGAGCAGGCGCTCTCCACAGGAAAGGAGAGAGGAACTCCAGGGTCGTGCCACCATTCCCAGAGTCCCCCAGATGTCTCAGTCCATTACAGGGAAACCTGTTTTCCCTGCACTGCGTCGACTTTCAAGACGAGGATCGACTCACACCACAGTCGCACGTGGGACAGCCCTGTGGGAAAGCCTCGTGGGAAAGCCTCGTGGGAAAGCCTCGAGGGAAAGCCACAGATCCATTCATACACCAGAAGGGAAGCGTGACACTGCTCCTACAGCTCGGGAGGAAAGCGCACGTGCATGCCCCCACTCGAGACGAGGACTGACTCCCCTGGGGAGACTCCAGAAGTACCCCAAGATCCACGTAAGCACTGGAGAGGAATCCTCAGGTTCCGGCACCGACTCCACACAATATCTTAGGCCCCTGCATCGACGGGAGAGGAATCCCGAGAGGTCCCCGAGCATCTCGCATGGGGACTGGCCTTTCCTGAGGCCACCAGAGCGGGTCCCTGAGGTCCCCGTCGTAAGTCGAGAGCACCTGCCGCAACTCGAGAAAATCCAGGAGGTTCTCCCATCCAGGCGAGATGAGGCCCATTTTCGCTGAGGCGTCTTGAGGCTAATCACACCTACCTCTGGAACTTACAAAGGGTCTTTCACACCCTTGCTGCAACTCAAGAAGTTCCCCGACATAACCGTCTCCACTCGAGTGTAAGCACGAGAGTCCCGCCCACATCCAGAGGAGCCCCGTTTCCGCCTCCTAGCTCGAGAGGAGGGATCCTTTCCCTGCGTGGTCGGTAAAGAATTCCCGGCATTTCCGTCGCATCTCAACAGGAGGCGCTCTCCACAGGAAAGGCGAGAGGAACTCCAGGGTCGTGCCACCAATCCCAGAGTCCTCCAGATGTCTCAGTCCATTCCAGGGAAACCTATTTTCCCAGCACTGCATCGACTTTCAGGCCGAGGATCGACTCACACCACGGTGGCACGTGGGACGGGCCTGTGGGAAAGCCTCGTGGGAAAGCCTCGTGGGAAAGCCTCATGGGAAAGCCTCGTGGGAAAGCCTCGAGGGAAAGCCACAGATCCCTTGATCCACGCGAAGGGAAGCGTGACACTGCTGCTACAGCTCGGGAGGAAAGCGCACGTGCATGCCCCCACTCGAGACGAGGACTGACTCCCCTGGGGAGACTCCAGAAGTACCCCAAGATCCATGTCAGCACTGGAGAGGAATCCTCAGGTTCCGGCACCGACTCCACACAAGATTTAGGCCCCGGCATCGACGGGAGAGGAATCCCGAGAGGCCCCCGCGCAACTCGCATGGGGACTGGCCTTTCCTGAGGGCACCAGAGCGGGTCCCTGAGGTCCCCCTCGTAAGTCGAGAGCACCTGCCGCAACTTGAGAAAATACATTAGGTTCTCCCCTCCAGGCGAGATGAGGCCCATTTCCGCTGAGGCGTCTCCAGGCTAATCACTTCTAATATCTGGAACTTCCAAATGGTCTTTCACACCATTGCTGCAACTCAAGAAGTTCCCCGACATACCCGTCTCCACTTGAGAGGAAGCACGAGAGTCCCGGCCACATCCAGAGGAGCCCCGATTCCGTCTCCTAACTCGAGAGGTGGGATCCTTTCCCTGCGTGGTCGGGAAAGAATTCCCGGCGTTCCCGTCGCATCTCAAGAGGAGGCGATCTCCACAGGAAAGTCGAAAGGAACTCCAGGGTCGTGCCACCATTCCCAGAGTCAACCAGATGTCTCCGTCCATTCAGGGAAACCTGTTTTCCCTGCACTGCCTCGACTTTCAAGCCGAGGATCGACTCACACCACGGTGGCACATGGGACAGCTCTGTGGGAAAGCCTCGTGGGAAAGCCTCGAGGGAAAGCCCCTCATCCCTTGATCCACGCGAAGGGAAGCGTGACACTGCTGCTACAGATCAGGAGGAAACCACATGTGCATGCCCCCACTCAAGATGAGGACTAACTCCCCTGGGGAGACTCCAGAATTACCCAAATATCCATGTCAGCACTGGAGAGGAATCCTCAGGTTCCGGCACCAACTCCACACAAGATCTTAGGCCCCGGCATTAACGGGAGGGGAATCACAAGAGGCCCCCGAGCAACTCGCATGGGGACTGGCCTTTCCTGTGGCCACCAGAGCGGGTTCCTGAAGTCCCCGTCGTAAGTCTAGAGCGCCTGCCACAACTCGAGAAAATTCAGGAGGTACTCCCCTCCAGGCGAGATGAGGCCCATTTCCCAGAGGCGTCTCGAGGCTAATCACACCTAACCTATGGAACTTCCAAAGGGTCCTTCACACCCTTGCTGCAACTCAAGAAGTTCCCTGACATACCCGTCTCCACTCGAGAGGAAGCACGAGAGTCCCGCCCACATCCAGAGGAGCCCCGTTTCCGCCTCCTAGCTCGAGAGGACGGATCCTTTCCCTGCGTTGTCGGAAAAGAATTCCCGGTGTTCCCGTCGCATCTCAAGAGGAGGCCCTCTCCGCCGGAAAGGCGAGAGGATCTCCAGGGTCGTGCCACCATTCCCTGAGTCCCCCAGATGTCTCAGTCCATTCCAGGGAAATCTGTTTTCCCTGCACTGCCTCGACTTTCAAGCCGAGGATCGACTCACACCACGGTGGCACGTGGGACAGCCCTGTGGGAAAGCCTCGTGGGAAAGCCTGGTGGGAAAGCCTCGAGGGAAAGCCACAGATCCCTTGATCCCCGCGAAGGGAAGCATGACACTGCTGCTACATCTCGGGAGGAAAGCGCACGTGCATGCCCCCACTTGAGACGAGGACTGACTCCCCTGGGGAGACTCCAGAAGTACCCCAAGATCCATGTCAGCACTGGAGGGGAATCCTAAGGATCCGGCACCGACTCCACACAAGGTCTTAGGCCCCGGCATCGACGTGAGGGGAATCCCGAGAGGCCCCCGAGCAACTCGCATGGGGACTGGCCTTTCCTGAGGCCACCAAGCGGGTCCCTGAGGTCCCCATCGTAAGTCGAGAATAGCTGCCCCAACAGGAGAAAATCCAAGAGGTTCTCCCATCCGGGCGAGATGAGGCCCATTTCCGCTGAGGCCTCTCGAGGCTAATCACATCTAACCTCTGGAACTTCCAAAAGGTCCTTCACACCCTTGCTGCAACTCAAGAGGATCCCAGACATACCCGTCTCCACTCGAGAGGATGCACAAGAGTCCCGCCCACATCCAGAGGAGCCCCGTTTCCGCCTCCTAGCTCGAGAGAAGGGATCCTTTCTCTGAGTGGACGGGAAAGAATTCCCGGGGTTCCCGTCGCATCTCAAGAGGAAGCGCTCTCCACAGGATAGGCGAGAGGAACTCCAGGGTCGTGCCACCATTCCCAGAGTCCCCCAGATGTCTCAGTCCATTCGAGGGAAACCTGTTTTCCTTGCACTGCCTCGACTTTCAAGCCGAGTATTGACTCACACCACGGTGGCACGTGGGACAGCCCTGTGGGAAAGCCTCGTGGGAAAGCCTCATGGGAAAGCCTCGAGGGAAAGCCACAGATCGCATGATCCACGCGAAGGGAAGCGTGATACTGCTGCTACATCTCGGGAGGAAAGCGCACGTGCATGCCCCCACTCGAGACGAGGACTGACTCCCCTGTGGAGACTGCCAGAAGTACCCCAAGATCCATGTCAGCACTGGAAGAGGAATCCTCAGGTTCCTGGCACCGACTCCACACAAGGTCTTAGGCCCCGGCATCGACAGGAGAGTAATCCCAAGAGGCCCCCGAGCAACTCACATGGGGACTGGCCTTTCTTGAAGCCACCAGTCGGGTCCCTGAGGTCCCCGTCGTAAGTCGAGAGCACCTGCCGCAACTCGAGAAAATCCAGGAGGTTCTCCCCTGCAGGCGAGATGAGGCCCGTTTCCACTGAGGTGTCTCGAGGCTAATCACACTAGACCTCTGGAACTTCCAAAGAGTCTTTCACAGCCATGCTGCAACTCAAGAAGTTCCCCGACATACCCGTCTCCACTCAAGAGGAAGCACGAGGGTCCCGGCCACATCCAGAGGAGCTCCGTTTCCGGCTCGTAGCTCGAGAGGACGGATCCTTTCCCTGCTTGGTCGGGAAAGAATTCCCGGCATTCCCATCGCATCTCAAGAGGAGGCGCTCTCCAAAGGAAAGGGGAGAGGAACTGCAGGGTCGTGCCACCATTCCCAGAGTCCCCCGGATGTCTCATTCCATTCCAGGGAAACCTGTTTTCCCTGCACTGCCTCGACATTCAAGCCGAGGATCGACTCACACCACGGTGGCACGTGGCACAGCCCTGTGGGAAGGCCTCGTGGGAAAGCCTCGTGGGAAAGCCTCGAGGGAAAGACACAGATCCCTTGATCCACGCGAAGGGAAGCGTGACACTGCTGCTTCAGCTCGGGAGGAAATCGCACGTGAATGCCCCCACTCGAGACGAGGACTGCCTCCACTAGGGGAGACTCCATTAGTACCCCAAGATCCATGTCAGCACTGGAGAGGAATCCTCAGGTTCCGGCACTGACTCCACACAAGGTCTTAGGCCCGGGCATCGACGGGAGAGGAATCCCGAGATGCCCCCGAGCAACACGCATGGGGACTGGCCTTTCCTGAGGCCACCAGAGCGGGTCCCTGAGGTCCCCGTCGTAAGTCGAGAGCACCTGCCGCAACTCGAGAAAATCCAGAAGGTTCTGCCCTCCAGGAGAGATGAGGCCCATTTCCGCTGAGACGTCTCGAGGCTAATCACACCTAACCTCTGAAACTTCCAAAGAGTCCTTCACGTCCTTGCTGCAACTCAAGAAGTTCCCTGACATACCTGTCTCCACTCGAGAGGAAGCACGAGAGGCCTGCCCACATCCAGAGGAGCCCCGTTTCCGTCTCCTAGCTCGAGAGGAGGGATCCTTTCCCTGCGTTGTCGGGAAAGAATTCCCGGTGTTCCCATAGCGTCTCAAGAGGAGTCGCTCTCCACAGGAAAGGAGAGAGGAACTCCAGGGTGGTGCCACCATTCCCAGAGTCCCCACATGTCTCAGTCCATTTCACGGGAAACCTGCTTTCCCTGCATTAACTTGGCTCTCAAGCCGAGGATCGACTCACACAACGGTGGCATGTGGGACAGCCCTTTGGGAAAGCCTCGTGGGAAAGCCTCGTGGGAAAGACTGGAGGGAAAGCCCCTGATCCCTTACTCCACAAGAAGGGAAGCGAGATACTGCAGCTACAGCTCGGGAGGTAAGCGCATGTGCATGCGCCCACTCGAGACGAGGACTGACTCCCCTGGGGAGACTCCAGAAGTACCCAAGATCCATGTCAGCAAGGAGAGGAATCCTCAGGTTCCTGCACCGACTCCACACAAGGCCTTAGGCCCCGGCATCGATAGGAGTGAAATCCCGAGAGGCCCCCGAGCCACTCGCATGGGGACTGGCCTTCCTGAGGCCACCAGAGCGGAGTCCCTGAGGTCCCTGTCATAAGTCGAGAGAACCTGCCACAACTCGAGAAAACCAGGAGGTTCTTCCCTCCAGACGAGATGAGCCCCATTTCCACAGAGGCGACTCGAGGCTAATCACACCTAACCTCTGGACCTTCCAAAGGGCCCTTCACACCCTTGCTGCAACTCAAGAAGTTCCCTGACATACCCGTCTCCACTTCGAGAGGAAGCACGAGAGTCCCGCCCACATCCAGAGGAGCCCTGTTTCCGCCTCCTAGCTCGACAGGAGGGATCCTTTCCCTGCGTGTTCGGAAAAGAATTCCCGGCGTTCCCGTCACATATCAAGAGGGGGCGCTCTCCACAGGAAAGGCGAGAGGAACTCCAGGGTCGTGTCACCATTCCCAGAGTCCCCCAGATGTCTCAGTCCATTCCAGGGAAGCCTGTTTCCCCGGCACTGCCTCGACTTTCTAACCGAGGATCGACTGACTCCACGGTGGCACGTGGGACATCACTGGGGAAAGCCTCGTTGGAAAGCCTGGTGGGAAAGCGTCGTGGGAAAGCCTCATGGGAAAGCCTCGAGGGAAAGCCACAGATCCCTTGATCCACGCGAAGGGAACCATGACACTGCTGCTGCAGCTCGGGAGGAAAGCGCACGTGCATGCTCCCACTCGAGACAAGGACTGACTCCCCTGGGGAGACTCCAGAAGTACTCCAAAATCCATGTCAGCACTGGAGAGGAAACCTCAGTTTCCGGCACCGACTCCACACAAGTTCTTAGGCCCCGGCACCGACGGGAGAGGATCCCGAGAGGTCCCGTGCAACTTGCATGGGGACTGGCCTTTCCTGAGGCCACCAGAGAGGGTCCCTGAGGGCCCCGTCGTAGGTCGAGAGCACCTGCCGCAACTTAGAATAAATCCAGGAGGTTCTCCCTTTCAGGCGAGATGAGGACCATTTCTGCTGAGACGTCTCGAGGCTAATCACACCTAACCTCTGGAAGTTACAAAGCGTCCTTCACACTCTTTCTGCAACTCAAGAATTTCCCCAACATACCCGTCTCCACTCGAGAGGAAGCACGAGAGTCCCGGCCACATCCAGAGGAGCCCCGTTTCCGCCTCCAAGTTCGAGAGGAGGGATCCTTTTCCTGCGCGGTCGGGAAAGAATTCCCGGTGTTCCCGTCGCATCTCAAGAGGAGGCGCTGTCCACAGGAAAGGCGAGAGGAACTCCAGGGTCGTGCCACCATCCCAGAGTCCCCCAGATGTCTCAGTCCATTCCAGGGAAACCTGTTTTCCCTGCACTGCCTCGACTTTCAAGCCGAGGATCGACTCACACCACGGTGGCACGTGGGACAGCTGGCTGTGGGAAAGCCTGGTGGGAAAGCCTCGAGGGAAAGCGACAGATGCCTTTGATCCACGCGCAAGGGAAGCGTGACACTGCTGCTTCTGGTCGGGAGGAAAGTACACGTGCATGCCCCCACTCGAGACGAGGACTGACTCCCCTGGGGAGACTCCAGAAGTACCCCAAGATCCATGTCAGCACTGGAGAGGAACCCTCACTTTACCGGCACCGACTCCACAAAGGTCTTAGGCCCCAGCATCGACGGGAGAGGAATCCCGTGAGTCTCCCCGAGCAACTCGCATGGGGACTGGCCTTTCCTGAGGCCACCAGAGCGGGTCCCTGAGGTCCCCGTGGTAGGTCGAGAGCACCAGCAGCAACTTGAGAAAATCCAGGAGGTTCTCCCTTCCAGGCGAGATGAGGACCATTTCCGCTGAGGTGTCTCAGAGCTAATCACACCTTACCTCTGGAACTTCCAAAGGGTCCTTCACACCCTTGCTGCAACTCAATAAGATCCCCAACATACCCGTCTCCACTCGAGAGGAAGCACGAGAGTCCCGCCCACATCCAGAGGAGCCCCGTTTCCGCCTCCTAGCTCGAGAGGAGGGATCCTTTCCCTGCAGTGATCGGGAAAGAGTTCCCAGTGTTCCCGTCGCATCTAAAGAGGAGGCGCATCTCCACAGGAAAGGCGAGAGGAAATCCAGGGTCCGGGCCACCATTCCCAGCGTCCCCCAGATGTCTCAGTCCATTCCAGGGAAACCTGTTTTCCCTGCACTGCCTCGACTTTCAAGCCAAGGATCGACTCACACCACGGGGCACGTGGGACAGCCCTGTGGGAAAGCCTCGGTTGGAAAGACTCGAGGAAAAGCCTCGTGGGAAAGCCTCGAGGGAAAGCCACAGATTGCTTTGATCAACGCCGAAGGGAAGTGTGACACTGCTGCTACAGCTCGGGAGGAAAGCACACGTGCATGCCCCCGACTCGAGACGAGGACTGACTACCCTGAGGGAGAGTCCAGAAGTACCCCAAGATCCACGTCAGCACCTGGAGAGGAA
>NW_017213949.1:0-15121 GCF_001704415.2 Capra hircus | reverse complement strand
TCGAGACGCCTCAGCGGAAATGGGCCTCATCTCGCCTGGAGGGGAGAACCTCCTGGATTTTACCGAGTTGTGGTAGGTGCTCTCGAGTTACAACGGGACCTCAGGGACTCGCTCTGGTGGCCTCAGGAAAGGCCAGTCCCCATGCGAGTTACCATGGGGCCTATAGGGATTCCTCTCCCATCGATGCCGGTGCCTAAGACCATGTGTGAGTCGGGCCAGACCCTGGATGCCTCTCCAGTGCTGACATGAATCTTTCCATACTTCTGGAGTCTCACCAGGGGAGTCAGTCCTCATCTCGTGTGGGGGCATGCACCTGCGATTTCCTCACAAGCTGTAGCAGCAGTGTCACGCGTGCCGACATGTGGTTCAAGGGATCAGTCGCTTTGCATCAAGGCTTTCCCATGAGGCTTTCGAACAGGGCTGTCCCACATGTCACGGTGGTGTGAGTCTATACTCGGCGTGAACGTCGAGGCAGTGAAGGGAAAGCAGGTTCTTCTGGAATGGACGGAGACATCTGGGGGACTCTTGGAATGCTGGCAAGGCCCTGGAGTTCCTCTCGCCTTTCCTGTGGAGAGTGCCTCCTCTTGAGATGCGACGGAAGCCCGGGAATTCTTTCCCGACGATGAAGGGAAAGGATCCCTCTTCTCGAGCTACGAGGCGGAAACGGGGCTCCGCTGGATGTGGGTGGGACCCTCGTCCTTCCTCTCGAGTGGAGATGGGTATGTCGGAGAACTTCTTGACTTGCCAGCAAGGGTGTGAAGGACCCTTTCGAAGTTCCAGAGGTTAGTTGTGGTTAGCCTCGAGACGCCTCAGCGGAAATGGGCCTCATCTCGCCTGGAGGGGAGAACCTCCTGGATTTTCTCGAGTTGCAGCTTCCTCTCGAAGTAGGCCCCATGTCCCCTTGGGGAGGGTGTCATGCCTCTTTTCTCCTCACTGCCAAAGGGTGGAGCCAAGCTCGCTCTGTCAGAGGTACAAAAAACAGCAATTGAATGGATTTTCAAGCTCTTGCTAGGCTGCACCCTTTCAGGGCCCACTTTACTGAAACAGGTGCTCTGTGGCCCTGGTTGGGTATGCAGCTTCACAAACAGGGTGAGATCCTGTCCAAGCCAAGAATTTTCCTGAAAGACCTAGGCTCACTAGAGCTCTCCTCCGGAGCAAAGGGGATAGAGGAGATGTATGGAGGAGTCTTTGCCTTTCCCTGTGAGTGTGGGGCTACTCCCCTACGGCCCCAGGCTCAGAGATAACTGCCTCTAAGAAAGGAATGGCAAGAAGCGCTATTCTTGGAGGTTGGGACAGGGAGTTCGCAGCATGTGGGGAAAGAAAGACTTCTTCGGGGAAGAAGAGGCAACCCACCGGGGGTGTGTTTGCAAGCCTCTATTTGGAAGGAACAGGTTTGCTTATACAGCTCAAGACCTCCAGATCTGCTCAGAGGACTGAAGTTCCAGAGACAGGGCCATGTATCTTCCCTTCCCTTTGAGATCCTTGCAAAGACATTCCTAGCAGATCGTGGGAGTGCCCATGAAGAAGCAAGCAGCGGGAGTGTGCTTGACATCACTGGCTGCCTACCTGGGCTCAGCTCCTCAAGGGGCCTTTCTCTCCTGGTAGGCCCTATGTCCCCTTTGGGAGAGGGTGGTACCCTCTTCCCTCCACACTGCCAAAGGGTGGAGGTGGAGCAAACTCGTTCTCTCTGAGGTAAAAAAAAAAAAAGACAAATAGGATGGATTTTTAAGCTCTTGCTATGCTGCACCCCTCCAGGACCCACTCGAGCAAAACAGGTGCCCTGTGGCCCCTAGGTCAGGTATGCAGGTTCACACACCGGGTGTGATCCTGTCAAAGCCAAGAATTTTCCTGACAGACCTAGGCTCACTAGAGCTCTCCTCCAGAGGAAAGGAGACAAAAAGACGTGTGTGTGGAGGTGGCTCTGCCTTTCCAGGTCCCAATCTCAGGGATAACTGCCCCTAAGAAAGGAACTGCTGCTGCTGCTGCTGTTAAGTTGCTTCAGTCGTGTTCAACTCTGTGCGACGCCATAGACGGTAGCCCACTAGGCTCCCCCGTCCCTGGGATTCTCCAGGCAAGAACAGTAAGTGGGTTGCCATTGCCTTCTCCAATGCATGAAAGTGAAAATGAAAGTGCAGTCGCTCAGTCGTGTCCGACCCTCAGCGACCCCACGGACTGCAGCCTACCAGGCTTCTCCGTCCATAGGATTTTCTGAAAGGAACTGCAAGAAGCGCTTTTCCAGGAGGCTGGGAAAGGGAGTTCGCAGGATGTGGGGAAAGAGAGCCTCCTTCGGGGAAGAATAGGCGGCCACTTGTTTTGTGTTGCAAACCTCTATTTGGAAGGAACAGGTTAGCTTATACAAAGGGAGACCTCCAGATCTGCTCAGAGGACCGAAGTTGCAGAGGCAGGTCGGTGTATTTTCCCTTCACTTTGCGATCCTTGCAAAGACATTCCTTGCTGATAGATGATTCAGCAAGGGCCTTTGAGACTGTTGTTTTCTTTCCTAGGTTCAAAGATTCCTTCAGTTCCTAATATAGATATCCTAGAAATTATGTGACATCCGTGAAAATCTGATATGTCCTGGTCAAATGCTGTCAGTTATAATTCCAGTTATCATATTAAAGCATTTCAAGTCGCAGCAGTGACCAGATTACATTGTCAATTTCTATTTAATCAGGTTTTAACCATGTCCTCTATGGTTTCACACTGATGCCTTTGCAGAAATACTGCTACTTCAAGATATATGGAATATACTTTTTTTAAGCTTACCGATAATTTGTTTGTTTGTTTGTTTGTCTTCTGGTAACCTGGTACCAGATGGAATTTAGTCTCCTCTCTAGGTTAAGAGCACAAAGTTTTCTTAGAATGCAATTTTTGATAACAGGCTATGAGTTTCTTTACCTTTCATTGATTTATAATTGTTTTCATCATCTGTTTTTTTACTTCGGTAAAGTAAATAAGCCTTATTTAAGATTTTGGTATATGTAGGATGGACTAAGCTTTCCCCACTCTTGCAAGTTCCCTTAACCCTTCAGATTCTTCTTGTGGGACCAAGATCTCACTTTCCTCCAGAGGGACAATCCAAGCTGTTTATTAGTTGATCTGCCCCTGACATCAGAGTCCATTTGAGCATGAGTTGGCCTATAATTTAGGCATGAAACTATGACTACATAAAGAAAAGGTGACTTTATGATTCAGGGATGGCCATGATATGCCTTGCACTTCAGAGAAAATGGGTTAAAATGATTTTTTTTTCTTCAAAACTGCACAGCCAGTTCTTTCAGCATATGCAATTGAAAACACCTAGTCATTAGGTCAGTTTTCATTCCAATCCCAAAGAAAGGCAATGACAAAGAATATTCAAGCTGCTGCACAATTGCACTCATCTCACACACTAGTAAAGTAATGCTCAAAATTCTCCAAGTTCACATGAACTGTGAACTTCCAAATGTTCAAGAGGGATTTAAAAAAATGCAGAGAAACCAGAGATCAAACTGCCAACATCCACTGGATCATTGAAAAAGCAAGAGAGTTCCAGAAAAAAAGACATCTATTTCTGCTTTATTGACTATGCCAAAGCCTTTGACTGTGTGGATCACAATAAACTGGGAAAAATTCTGAAAGTGATGGGAATACCAGACCACCTGACCTGTCTCTTGAGAAACCTGTATGCAGGTCAGGAAGAAACAGTTCGAACTGGACATGGAACAACAGACCGGTTCTAAATAGGAAAAGGAATATGTCAAGGCTGTATATTGTCAGCCTGCTTATTTAACTTCTATGCAGAGTACATCATGAAAAATGCTGGGATGGAAGATACATGAGCTGGAATCAAGATTGCCGGTAGAAATATCAATAAACTTAGATATGCAGATGACACCACCATTATGGCTGAATGTGAAGAGGAACGGGTATGTCGGGGAACTTCTTGAGTTGCAGCAAGGGTGTGAAGGACCCTTTGGAAGTTCCAGAGGTTAGGTGTGGTTAGTCTCGAGATGCCTCAGCGGAAATGGGCCTCATGTCGCCTGGAATGGAGAGGCTCCTGGATATTCCCGAGTTTCAGCAGGTGCTCTCGAGTTACGACGGGGACTTCAGGGACCCGCTCTGGCGGCCGCAGGAAACGCCAGTCATCATGCGTGTTGCTAGGGGGCCTCTCGTGATTCCTCTCCCGTCGATGCCGGGGCCTAAGACCTTGTGTGGAGTCGGGGCCAGAAGCTGAGGATTCCTCTCCAGTGCTGACATGGATTTTGTGGTACTTCTCGAGTCTCCACAAGGGAGTCAGGCCTCGTCTCGAGTGGGGGCATGAGCGTGCCCTTTCCTCCCATGCTGTAGCAGCAGTGTCACGCTTCCCCATGCCTGGACCAAGGGATCTGTGGCTTTCCCTCGAGTCTTTCCCACTAGGCTTTCCAACAGGTCTGTCCCACGTGTGACGGTGGTGTGAGTCGATCCTCGGCATGAAGGCCAAGGCAGTGCAGGGAAAACAGGTTCCTGTGGAATGGACTGAGACATCTGGGTGAGTCTTGGAATGGTGGCACGACCCTGCAGTTCCTCTCCCCTTTCCTTTGGAGAGCGCCTCCTCTTGAGATGCGATGGGAATGCCGGGAATTCTTTCCCGACCAATCAGGGAAAGGATCGCTCATCTCGAGCTACGAGCCGGAAACGGAGCTCCTCTGGATGTGGCCGGGACACTCCTGCTTCCTCTTGAGTGGAGACGGGTATGTCGGGGAACTTCTTGAGTTGCAGCATGACTGTGAAAGACTCTTTGGAAGTTCCAGAGGTTAGGTGTTATTAGCCTCGAGACACCTCAGTGGAAATGGGCCTCATCTCGCCTGGAGGGGAGAACTTCCTGGATTTTCTCGAGTGTGGCAGGTGCTCTAGAATTACGACGGGGACATCAGGAACCCTCTTCGGTGTCCTGATGAAAGGCCAGGCTCCATGCGAGTTGTTCGATGGCCTCTTGGGATTCCTCTCCCGTTGATGCCGGGGTCTGAGACCTTGTACGGAGTCGGTGCCGGAACCTGAGGATTCCTCTCCAGTGCTGACATGGATCTTGGGGTACTACTGGAGTCTCCCGAGGGAAGTCAGTCCTCGTCTCGAGTGGGGGCATGCACGTGCGCTTTCCTCCCGAGCTGTAGCAGCAGTGTCACGCTTCCCTGCGCGTGAATCAAGGGATCTGTGGCTTTCCCTCGAGGCTTTCTCACGAGGCTTTCCCACAGGGCTGTCCCACGTACCACCATGGTGTGAGTTGATCCCCAGCTTGGAAGTCGAGGCAGTGCAGGGAAAACAGGATTTCCTGGAATTGACTGAGACATCTGGGGGACTCTGGGAATGGTGGCATGACAGGGAGTTCCTCTCGCCTTTCCTGTGGAGAGTGACTCCCGAGAATTCTTTCGCTATCACGCTGGGAAAGGATCCCTCCTCTCGAGCTATGAGTCAGAAACGGGGCTCCTCTGGATGTGGGCGGGACTCTCGTGCCTCCTCTCGAGTGGAGACGGGTATGTCGTGGAACTTCTTGAGTTGCAGCAAGGGTGTGAAGGACCCTTTGGAAATTCCAGAGCTTAGGTGTGATTAGCCTCGAGACGCCCCAGCGGAAATGGGCCCATCTCTCCTGGAAGGGACAACCACCTGGATTTTCTCAAGTTGCGGCAGGTGCTCTCGACCTATCACGGGGACCTCAGGGAACCGCTCTGTTGGCCTGAGGAAATGCCAGTCCGCATGCGAGTTGCACGGTGGCCTCTCAGGTTTCCTCTCCCGTCGATGCCTGGGCCTAAGACCTTGTTTGGAGTCGGTGCCAGAACCAGAGGATTCCTCTCCAGTGCTGACATGGATCTTGGGGTACTTCTGGAGTCTCCCCAGGGGAGTCAGTCCTCGTCTCGAGTGGGGGCATGCACGTGTGCTTTCCTCCCGAGCTGTAGCAGCAGTGTCACGCTTCCCTTCGCGTGGATCAAGGGATCTGTGGCTTTCCCACGAGGCTTTCCCACAGGGCTGTCCCACGTGCCACCGTGGTGAAAGTCGACCCTGGGCTTGAAAGTCGAGGCAGTGCAGGGAAAACAGGTTTCCCTGGAATGGACTGAGACATCTGGGGGACTCTGGGAATGGTGTCACGACCCTGGACTTCCTCTCGCCTTTCCTGTGGAGAGCACCACCTCTTGAGATGCAACGGGAACGCCGGAAATTCTTTCCCCACCAAGCAGGGAAAGGATCCCTCCTCTCGAGCTAGGAGGCGGAAACGGGGCTCCTCTGGATGTGGGCGGGACTCTCGTACTTCCTCTCGAGTGTCGACGGGTATGTGGGGGAACTTCTTGAGTTGCAGGAAGGGTGTGAAGGACGCTTTGCAAGTTCCAGAGGTTAGGTGTGATTAGCGTCGAGATGCCTCAGTGGAAATGGGCCTCATCTCGCCTGGAGGGGAGAAACTCCTGAATTTTCTCGAGTTGCGGCAGGTGCTCTCGACTTACGACAGGGACCCCAGGGACCCGCTCTGGTGGACTCAGGAAAGGACAGTCCCCATGCAAATTGCTCGGGGGCCTCTCGGGATTCCTCTCCCGTCGATGCCGGGGCCTAAGACTTTGTGTGGAGTCGGTGCCGGAACCTGAGGTTTCCTAACAGTGCTGACATGGATCTTGGGGTACTTCTGAAGTCTCCCCAGGGGAGTCAGTCCTCGTCTCGAGTGGGGGCATGCACGTGCGCTTTCCTCCCGAGCTGTAGCAGCAGTGTCACACTTCTTGGCGATTGGATCATGGTATCAGTGGCTTTCCCTGAAGGCTTTCCCTCGAGGCTTTTCCACGAGGCTTTCCCACAGGGCTGTCCCACGTGCCACCGTGGTGTGAGTTGATCCTCGGCTTGAAAGTCGAGGCAGTGCAGGGAAAACAAGTTTCCCTGGAATGGACTGAGACATCTGAGGGAATCTGGGAATGGTGGCACGACCCTGGAGTTCCTCTCGCCTTTTCTGTGGAGAGCGCCTACTCTTGAGATTCGACGGGAATGCCGGAAATTCTTTCCCGACCACGCAGGGAAAGCATCCCTTCTTTCCAGCTATGAGGTGGAAACGGTGTCCTCCTCATGTGGGAGAGACTCTCGTGCTTCCTCTCGAGTGGAGACGGGCAGGTTGGGGAACTTCTTGAGTTGCAGCAAGGGTGAGAAGGACCCTTTGGCAGTTCTAGAGGTTAGGTGTGATTAGCCCCGAGATGCCTCAATGGAAATGGGCCTCATCTCGCCTGGAGGGGAGAAACTCCTGGATATTCTAGAGTTGCTGCAGGTGCTCTCGACTTACGATGGGGACCTCAGGGACCCGCTCTGGTGGCCTCAGGAAATTCCAGTCCCCATGCGAGTTGCTCGGGGCACTCTCCGGATTCCTCTCCCGTCGATGCCGGGGCCTCAGACCTTACGTAGAGTCGGTGCTGTAACCTGAGGATTCCTCTCCAGTGCTGACATGGATCTTGGTGTACTGCTGGAGTCTCCCCAGGGGAGTCAGTCCTCGTCTCGGTTGAGGGCATGCACGTGCGCTTTCCTCCCCAGCTGTAGCAGCAGTGTCGCGCTTCCCTTCGCGTGGATCAAGGGATCTGCGGCTTTCCCTCGAGGCTTTCCCACGAGGCTTTCCCACGAGGCTTTGCCACAGGGCTGTCCCACGTGCCACAGTGGTGTGAGTCGATCCTCGGCTTGAAAGTCGAGTCAGAGCGGGGAAACAGGTTTCCCTGGAATGGACTGAGACATCTGGGGGACTCGGAGAATGGTGGCATGTCCCTGGAGTTCCTCTCGCCTTTCCTGTGAAGAGCGCCTCCTCTTGAGATGGGACGGGAACGCCGGGAATTCTTTCCCGACCTCCCAGGGAAAGGATCCCTCCTCTCGAGCTATGAGGCGGAAACGGGGCTCCTCTGGATGTGGGTGGAACTATCGTGCTTCCTCTTGAGTGGAGATGGGTATGTCGGGGAACTTCTTGATTTGCAGCAAGGGTGTGAAGGACCCTTTGGAAGTTCCAGAGTTTAAGTGTGCTTAGCCTTGAGATGTGTCAGCGGAAATAGGCTTCATTTTGCCTGGAGGGGAGAACATCCTTGATTTTCTCGAGTAGCGGCAGGTGCTCTCGACTTACGACGGGGACCGCAGGGACCCGCTCTGGTGGCCTCAGGAAAGGCCAGTCAAGATCCAAGACAGCACTGGAGAGGGAGAGACATCACGAGAGGCTTCCGAGCAACTCGCATGGTGACTGGCCTTTCCTGAGGACACCAAAGCGGGTCCCTGAGGTCCCCGTCGTAAGTTGAGAGCACCTGGCGCAACTCGAGAAAATCCAGGAGGTTCTCCCCTCCAGGCGAGATGAGATCCATTTGCGCTGAGGCATCTCGAGGTTAATCACACCTAACCTCTGGAACTTCCAAAGGGCCCTTCACACCCTTGCTGCAACTCAAGAAGTTCCCCGACATACCCGTTTCCACTCGAAAGGAAGCACGAGAGTCCCGCCCACAACCAGAAGAGCCCCGTTTCAGCCTCATAGCTCGAGAGGAGGGATCCTTTCCCGGCGTGCTCGGGAAAGAATTTCCGGCGTTCCCGTCGCATCTCAAGAAGAGGCGCTCTCCACAGGAAAGGCGAGAGGAACTCAGGGTCGTGCCACCATTCCCAGAGCCCCCAGATGTCTCAGTCGATTCCAGGGAAACCTCTTTTCCCCGCAATGCCTCGACTTTCAAGCCGAGGATCGACTCAGACCTCGGTGGCACGTGGGACAGCCCTGTGAAAAGCCTAGTGGGAAAGCCTTTTGGGAAAGCCTACAGAGAAAGCCACAGATCCCTGGATCCACGCAAAGGGAAGCGTGACACTGCTGCTATAGCTCGGGAGGAAAGCGCACGGGCACGCCACACACGCGACGAGGACTGACTCCCCTGGGAGACTCCAGAAGTACCCCAAGATCCATGTCAGAACTGGAGAGGAATCCTCAGGTTCCGGCACCGACTCCACACAAGGTCTCAGGCCCCGGCATAGACGGGAGAGGAATCGCTAGAGGCGCACGAGCAACTCGCATGGGGACGGGCCTTTCCTGAGGGCACTAGAGCGGGTCCCTGAGGTCCCCGTCGTAAGCCGAGAGCACCTGCGGCAACTCGAGAAAATCCAGGAGGTTATCCCCTCCAAGCGAGATGAGGCCCATTTCCGCTGAGGAGTCTCGAGGCTTATCACACCTAATCTCTGGAACTTTCAAAGGGTCCTTCACACCCTTGCTGCAACTCAAGAAGTTCCCCGACATACCCGTCTCCACTCGAGAGGAAGCTCGAGAGTCCCGCCCTCATCCTTAGGAGCCCCTTTTCCGCTTCCTAGCTCGAGAGGAGGGATCATTTCCCTGCGTGGTCGGGAAAGAATTCCCGGTGTTCCCGTCGCATCTCAAGAGGAGGCGCTCTCCACAGGAAAGGCCAGAGGAACTCCAGGTCATGCCACCACTCCCAGAGTCCCCCAGATGTCTCAGTCCATTCCAGGGAAACCTGTTTCCCTGGACTGCCTCGACTTAAAGCCGAGGATCGACTCACACCACGGTGGCACGTGGGACAGCCCTGCAGGAAAGCCTCGTGGGAAAGCCTCGTGGGAAAGCCTCGAGGGAATGCCACAGATCCCTTGTTCCCCGCGAAGGGAAGCGTGACACTGCTGCTACAGCTCGGGAGGAAAGCGCACGTGCATGCCCCCACTCGAGACGAGGACTGACTCCCCTGGGGAGATTCCAGAAGTACCCTAAGATCCATGTCAGCACTGGAGAGGAATCCTCAGGTTCCGGAACTGTATCCAGACAAGGTCTCAGGCCCCAGCATCGACTGGAGAGGAATCCCGAGAGGCCCCGGAGCAACTCGCATGGGGACTGGCCTTTCCTGAGGCCAGCAGAGCGGGTCCCTGAGGTCCCGTCGTAAGTCAAGAGCACCTGCAGCAAATCGAGAAAATCCAGGAGGTTCTCCCCTCCAGGCGAGATGAGGCCCATTTCCGCTGAGGCGTCTCGAGGCTATTCGCACTTAACCTCTGGAAGGTCCAAAGGGTCCTTCACACCCTTGCTGCAACTCAAGAAGTTCCCCGACATACCCGTCTCCACTCGAGAGGAAGCACTAGAGTCCCGCCCACATCCAGAGGAGCCCCGTTTCCTCCTGCTAGCTCGAGAGAAGTGATCCTTTCCCTGAGTGGTCGGGAAAGAATTCCCGGCGTTCCCGTCGCATGCCAAGTGGATGCGCTCTCCACAAGAAAGGCGAGAGGAACTCCAGGGTCGTGTCACCATTCCCAGAGACCCCAGATGTCTCAGTCCATTCCAGGGATACCTGTATTCCCTGCACTGCCTCGACTTTCAAGCCGAGGATCGACTCACACCACGGTGGCACGTGGGACAGCCCTGCGGGAAAGCCTCGTGGGAAAGCCTCGTGGGAAAGCCTCGAGGGAAATCCACAAATCCTTTAATCCACGCGAAGGGAAGCGTGACACTGCTGCTACAGCTCGGGAGGAACGAGCACGTGCATGCCCCCACTAGATACGAGGACTGACTCCCCTGGGGAGACTCCAGAAGTACCCCAAGATCCATGTCAGCACTGGAGAGGAATCCTCAGGTTCCGGCCCCGACTCCACACAAGGTCTTAGGCCCCGGCATCGACGGGAGAGGAATCCCGAGTGGCCCCCGAGCAACTTGCATGGGGACTGGCCTTTCCTGAGGCCACTAGAGCGGGTCCCTGAGGTCCCCGTCGTTAGTCGAGAGCACCTGCCTTCACTCGAGAAAATCCAGGAGGTTCTCCCCTCCAAGCGAGATGAGGCCCATTTCCGCTGAGGCGTCTCGAGAGTAATCACACCTAACCTCTTGAACTTCCAAAGGGTCTTTCACACCCTTGCTGCAACTCAAGAAGTTCCCCGACATTCCCGTCTCCACTCGAGATGAAGCACGAGAGTCTCGCCCACATCCAGAGGAGCCCCGTTGCCGCCTCCTAGCTCGAGAGGAGGGATCCTTTCCCTGCGTGGTCGCCAAAGAATTCCCGGCGTTCCCATCTCATCTCAAGAGGAGGCGCGCTACTCAGGAAAGGCGAGAGGAACTCCAGGGTCGTGCCACCATTCCCAGAGTCCCCCAGATGTCTCAGTCCAATCCAGGGAAACCTGTTTTCCCTGCACTGCCTCGACATTCAAGCTGAGGATCGACTCACACCACGGAGGCAAGTGGGACAGCCCTGTGGAAAAGCCTCGCGGGATAGCCTAGTGGGAAAGCCTCGAGGGAAAGCCACAGATCCCTTGATCCACGCGAGGGAAGCTTGACACTGCTTCTACAGCTCGGGAGGAAAGCGCACGTGCATGCCCCCACTCGAGACGAGGACTGACTCCCCTGGGGAGACTCCAGAAGTACCCCAAGATCCATGTCAGCACTGGAGAGGAATCCTCAGGTTCCGGCACCGACACCACACATGGTCTTGTGCCCCGTCATCGATGTGAGAATATCCGGAGACACCCCTGAGCAACTCGCATGGGGACTGGACTTTCCTGAGGCCACCAGACCGGGTCCCTGAGGTCCCCGTCATAACTCGAAAGCACCTGCCGAAACTCGAGAGAATCCAGGAGGTTCTCCCGTCCAGGCGAGATGATGCCCATTTCCGTTGAGGCATCTCGAGGCTAATCACACCTAACCTCTGGAACTTCCAGAGGGTCCTTCACACCCTTGCTGCACCTCAAGAAGTTCCCCGACATACTCGTCTTCACTCGAGAGAAAGCACGAGAATCCCGTCCACATCCAGAGGAGCCCCTTTTCCGCCTCATAGCTCGAAAGGAGGGATCCTTTCCCTGCGTGGTCGGGACAGAATTCCCGGCGTTCCCGTCGCATCTCAAGAGGAGGCGCTCTCCACAGGAAAGGCCAGAGGAACTCCAGGTCATGCCACCACTCCCAGAGTCCCCCAGATGTCTCAGTCCATTCCAGGGAAACCTGTTTCCCTGGACTGCCTCGACTTAAAGCCGAGGATCGACTCACACAACGGTGGCACGTGGCACAGCCCTGCAGGAAAGCCTCGTGGGAAAGCCTCGTGGGAAAGCCTCGAGGGAATGCCACAGATCCCCTGTTCCCCGCGAAGGGAAGCGTGACACTGCTGCTACAGCTCGGGAGGAAAGCGCACGTGCATGCCCCCACTCGAGACGAGGACTGACCCCCCTGGGGAGATTTCAGAAGTACCCTAAGATCCATGTCAGCACTGGAGAGGAATCCTCAGATTCCGGAACTGTATCCAGACAAGGTCTCAGGCCCCAGCATCGACTGGAGAGGAATCCCGAGAGGCCCCGGAGCAACTCGCATGGGGACTGGCCTTTCCTGAGGCCAGCAGAGCGGGTCCCTGAGGTCCCGTCGTAAGTCAAGAGCACCTGCAGCAAATCGAGAAAATCCAGGAGGTTCTCCCCTCCAGGCGAGATGAGGCCCATTTCCGCTGAGGCGTCTCGAGGCTATTCGCACTTAACCTCTGGAAGGTCCAAAGGGTCCTTCACACCCTTGCTGCAACTCAAGAAGTTCCCCGACATACCCGTCTCCACTCGAGAGGAAGCACTAGAGTCCCGCCCACATCCAGAGGAGCCCCGTTTCCCCCTGCTAGCTCGAGAGAAGTGATCCTTTCCCTGAGTGGTCGGGAAAGAATTCCCGGCGTTCCCGTCGCATGCCAAGTGGATGCGCTCTCCACAAGAAAGGCGAGAGGAACTCCAGGGTCGTGTCACCATTCCCAGAGACCCCAGATGTCTCAGTCCATTCCAGGGATACCTGTATTCCCTGCACTGCCTCGACTTTCAAGCCGAGGATCGACTCACACCACGGTGGCACGTGGGACAGCCCTGTGGGAAAGCCTCGTGGGAAAGCCTCGTGGGAAAGCCTCGAGGGAAATCCACAAATCCTTTGATCCACGCGAAGGGAAGCGTGACACTGCTGCTACAGCTCGGGAGGAACGAGCACGTGCATGCCACCACTCGAGACGAGGACTGACTCCCCTGGGGAGACTCCAGAAGTACCCCAAGATCCATGTCAGCACTGGAGAGGAATCCTCAGGTTCCGGCACCGACTCCACACAAGGTCTTAGGCCCCGGCATCGACGGGAGAGGAATCCCGAGTGGCCCCCGAGAGGCCCCCGAGCAACTCGCAAGGGGACTGGCCTTTCCTGAAGCCACCAGAGCGGGTCCCTGAGGTCCCTGTCGTACGTCGAGAGCACCTGCCGCAACTCGAGAAAATCCAGGACGTTCTCCCCTCCAGGCGAGATGAGGCCCATTTCCGCTGAGGCGTCTCGAGGCTAATCACACCTAAACTCTGGAACTTCCAAAGGGTCCTTCACACCCTTGCTGGAACTCAAGAAGTTCCGCAACATTCCCGACTCCAATCAAGAGGAAGCACGAGAGTCCCGCCCACATCCAGAGGAGCCCCGTTTCCGCCTCCTAGCTCAGGAGGAGGGATCCTTTACCTGCGTCGTCGGGAAAGAATTCCCGGCGTTCCCGTCGCATGTCAAGAGGAGGCGCTCTCCACAGGAAAGGCGAGAGGAACTCCAGGGTCGTGCCACCATTCCCAGAGTCCCCCAGAGGTCTCAGTCCATTGCAGGGAAACCTGTATTCCCTGAACTGCCTCGACTTTCAAGCCGAGGATCGACTCACGCCACGGTGGCACGTGGGACAGCCCTGTGGGAAAGCCTCGTGGGAAAGCCTCGAGGGAAAGCCACAGATCCCTTGATCCACTCGAAGGGAAGCGTGACACTGCTGCTACAGCTGGAGAGTAAGGCGCATGTGCATGCCCCCACTCGAGACGAGGACTGACTCCCCTGGGGAGACTCCAGAAGTACCCCAAGATCCATGTCAGCACTGGAGAGGAATCCTCAGGTTCCGGCCCTGACTCCACACAAGGTCTTAGGCCCCAGCATCAATGGGAGAGGAAACCCGAGAGGCTCCCGAGAGGCCCCTGAGCAACTCGCATGGGGACTGGCCTTTCCTGAGGCCACCAGAGCGGGTCCCTGAGGTCCCCATCGTAAGTCGAGAGCACCTGCCGAAACTCGAGAAAATCCAGGAGGTTCTCCCCTCTAGGCGAGATGAGGCCCATTTCCGCTGAGGCGTCTCGAGGCTAATCACACCTAACCTCTGGAACTTCCAAAGGGTCCTTCACACCCTTGCTGCAACTCAAGAAGTTCCCCGACATACCCGTCTCCACTCGAGAGGAAGCACGAGAGTCCCGGCCACATCCAGAGGATCCCCGTTTCCGTCTCCTAGCTCGAGAGGAGGGATCCTTTCCCTACGTGGTCGGGAAAGAATTCCCGGCGTTCCCGTCGCATCTCAAGAGGAGGCGCTCTCCACAGGAAAGGCAAGAGGAACTCCATGGTGGTGCCACCATTCCCAGAGTCAACCAGATGTCTCAGTCCTTTCCAGGGAAACCTGTTTTCCCTGCACTGCCTCGACTTTCAAGCCGAGTGTCGACTCACACCACGGTGGCACGTGGGACAGCCCTGTGGGAAAGCCTCGTGGGAAAGCCTCGTGGGAAAGCCTCGAGGGAAAGCCACAGATCCCTTGATCCACGCGAAGGGAATCGCCACACTGCTGCTACAGACCGGGGGGGAAAGCTCATGTGCCTGCCCTCACTTGAGACGAGGACTGACTCCCCTGGGGAGACTCCAGAAGTACCCCAAGATCCATGTCAGCACTGGAAATGAATCCTCAGGTTCTGGCACCGAGTCCACACAAGGTCTTAGGCCCCGACATCGACGGGAGAGGAATCCCGAGAGGCCCCCGAGCAACTCGCAAGGGGACTAGCCTTTCCTGAGGCCACCAGAGAGTGTCCCTGAGGTCCCCGTCGTAAGTCGAGAGCACTTGCCGCAACTCGAGAAAATCCAGGAGGTTCTCCCCTCCAGGCGAGATGAGGCCCATTTCCGCTGAGGCGTCTTGAGGCTAATCACATCTAAGATCTGGAACTTACAAAGGGTTCTTCACACCCTTGCTGCAAGTCAAGAAGTTCCCAGACATACCCGTCTCCACACGAGAGGAAGCACGAGAGTCCCGCCCACATCCAGAGGAGCCCCGTTTCTGCCTCCTATCTCGAGAGGAGGGATTCTTTCCCTGCGTGGTCGGAAAGAATTCCCATTGTTCCCGTCGCATCTCAAGAGGAGGGCGCAAGCTCTCGAAAGCGAGAGGAACTCCAGGGTTG
>NW_017213948.1:0-24817 GCF_001704415.2 Capra hircus | reverse complement strand
TGTAGGAGAGGCCTCCTCTTGAGATGCGACGGAACACCGGGAATTCTTTCCCGACCACGCAGGGAAAGGATCCCTCGTTTCGAGCTAGGAGCAGAAACGGGCTCCTCTGGAAGTGTGGACGGACTCTCGTGCTTCCTCTTCAGTGGAACGGGTATATCAGGGAACTTACTTTGAGTTGCCCAGCAAGGGTGTGAAAGGACCCTTTGGAAGTTCCAGATGTTAGATGTGATTAGCCTCGAAGTGCCTCAGCGAAATGGGGCCTCATCCGCCTGGAGGGGAGAAACAACCTCCTGGATTTTCTCGAGTTGCGGCAGGTGCTCTCGACTTACGACGGGGAACTCAGGGACCGCTCTGTGGGCCCTCAGGAAAGGCCAGCCCCCATGCGAGTTCTCTCGGGGCCCTCTCGGATTCCTCTCCCGTCGATGCCGGCCTTAAAACCTTGTGTGGACTCCGGTGCCGGAACCTGGAGGATTCTCCCAGTGCTGACATTGGATCTTGCGGGTACTTCTGAGTCTCCCGGGAAGTAGTCAGCCTCGTCTCGAGTGGGGACTGCACGTCGCGCTTTCCTCCCAGCTGTAGCCAGCAGTGTCAGCTTCCCTTCTGCGCTTGCGATAAAGGGATCTGTGGCTTTCCTCGAGGCTTCCCACGAGGCTTTCCACACGAGGCTTCCCACAGGGCTGTCCATGCACACGTGGTGTGAGTCGATCTCGCCTTGAAAGTCAGGCAGTGTAGGGAAAACAGGTTTCCCTGGAATGGACTGAGACATCTGGGGCGACTCTGGAAGGTTCACGACCCTGGAGTTCCTCTCGCCCTTTTCTGTGGAGAGCGCCTCCTCCTTGAGATGCGACGAAAACGCCGGGAATTCTTTCCCGACCACGCAGGGAAAGGATCCCTCCTCTCGAGCCTAGGAGGCGGAAACGGGGCTCCTCTGGATGTGGGCGGCGACTCTCGTGCTTCTCTCGAGTGGAGGGGGTATCTCGGGAACTTCTTGAGTTGCAGCAAGGGTGTGAAGGACCCTTTGGAAGTTCAGAGGTTAGGTGTGATTGCAGCCTCGAGAGCCTCAGCGGAAATGGGGCCTCATCTCGCCTGGAGGGGGAGAACCTCCTGGATTTCTCGAGTTTGCGCAGGTGCTCTCGACTTAAGAGGACCTCAGGCGACCCGCTCTGGTGGCTCAGGAAAGGCCAGTCCCCATGCGGGTTGCCGCTTGAGGGCCTCTCGGGAATCCTCTCCTTCGATCCGGGCCTAAGACCTTTGTGTGGAGTCTGCGTGCCCAACGGCTGAGGATTCTCTCCAGTGCTTGACATGGATCTTGGGGTACTCTGGAGTCTCCCCAGAGGAGTCAGTCCTCGTCTCGAGTGGGGGCATGCACCGTGCGGCTTTCCTTCCGAGCGAGCAGTGGCGAGGTCCGCTTCCCTTGCCTGATCAAGGATTGGCTTTTCTAGGCTCCAGGAGGCTTTCCCACGGGCGTCCCACGGCTCCACCGTGACCGTGAGTGTGAGTCGATCCTCCGGCTTGAAAGTCGAGGCAGTGCAGCCGGAAAACAGGTTTCCCTGGAATGCGACTGAGGAAATCTGGGGCGTCTCTGGCAATGGTGGCACGGACCCTGAGTTCCTCTCCCTTTCCTGTGAGAGCGCCTCCACTTGAGATGCGACCGGAACGTGGCGGAATTCTTTCCCCACCACGCAGAAAGGATATCCTCTCCTCGAAGCTAGAGGGAAACGGGGTCCTCTGGATGTGGGCGCGGCTCTCGTGCTTCCTCCGAGTGGAGACGGGTATGTGCGGAACTTCTTGGAGTTGCAGCAAGGTGTGAAAGGACCTTTGGAATTCCCAGATGTTAGATGTGATTAGCTCAGAGACCTCAGCGGAAATGGGGCCTCATCTCGCCTGGGACGAGAGAACTCCTGGATTTTCTCGAGTTTGGGCAGGTGTTCTCGACTTACACGGGGACCTCAGGACCCGCTCTTGTGGCCTCAGGAAAGGCGCAGTCCCCATGCGTGTTGCCAGGGGCCTCTCGGGATCCTCTTCCCGTCATGGCGGCGTAAGACCTTTGTGAGGAGTCGTGCCGGAACCTGAGGATTCCTCTCCAGTGCTGACATGGATCTTGGGGTACTTCTGGAGTTCTCCCCAAGGGAGTCAGTCCTCGTCTCGATGTGGGGGCATGCACGTGCGTTTTCCTCACGAGCTGTAGCTGCAGTTTCACGCTTCCGTTTGCGTGATCAAGGATCTTGGCTTCCCTCGAGGCTTTTCCCAGGAGTGCTTTCCACGAGGCTACCCACAGGGCTGTCCACGTCGCCACCGCTTGTATGGCCGATCCTCGCGCTTGAAAGTCGAGGGCAGTGCAGGGAAAACGGTTCCCTGGTTGGACTGAGATCTGGGGCGACTCTGGGAATGGTGCCACGACCCTGGAGTTCCTCGTCGCCTTCCTGTGGAGAGTCGCCTCCTCTTGAGATGCCGACGGGAACGCCAGGAATACTTACCCGACCACGTATGGAAAAGGATCCCTCCTCTCGAACTATGAGGCGGAAACGGGCTCTCTCTGGATGTGGGCGGGACTCTCCTGCTTCCTCTCGAGGGGAAACGGGTATGTCGGGAACTTCTTGAGTTGCAGCAAGGGTGTGAAAGACGCTTTGGAAGTTCCAGAGTTAGTGGTGATTAGTCTCGAACGCCTCAGCCCAAATGGCCCTCATGTCGCCTGAAGGGCGAGAACTCCTGAATTTTCCGAGTTGCAGCAGGTGCTGTGACTTAAGACGGGGTCCTCAGGGACCCCTCTGGTGAGCCTCAGGAAAGGCCAGTCCCCCATGCAGTTGCTCGGGGGCCTCTCGGATCCTCTCCCTATGCCGGGCCTAAGATCTTGTGTGAAGTCGGTGCCTGAACCTTGCAGTTTCCTCTCCAGTGCTGACATGCATCTTGGGGTATTTCTCGAGTCTCCCCAGGGGAGTCAGTCCTCGTCTCGAGTGGGGCATGCACGTGCGCTTTCCTCCCTAGCTTAGCAGCAGTGTCACGCTTACCTCTCGTGCTGGATCAAGGGATCTGTGGCATTCCCTCGAGGCTTTCCACGCTAGGCTTTCCCACGAGGCCTTCCCACAGGGCGCTCCCACGTGCCCACCGTGGTTGTGAGTGGCATCCTCGGCTTCAAAGTGGAGGCAGTGCAGGGAAAACAGGTTTCCCTGGAATGGAGTGAGACATCTGGGGGATCTGGACATGGTGGCCGACCTGACTTCCTCTCGCCTTTCCTGTGGAGAGCTGCCTCCTCTTGAGAGCGACGGGAACGCGGGAATTCTTTCCCCGACCACGGCAGGGAAAGGATCCTCTCTCGAGCTAGGAGCGCCGTAACGGAGCTCTCTGGTATGTGGTCGGACTCTCGCTGGCTTCCTCTCGCGGGAGTCGGGTATGTCGGGAACTTCTTGAGTTGCAGCAAAGGTGTGAAGGACCCTTTGGAAGTTCCAGATGTTAGTGTGATTAGCCTCAGACGCCTCAGCGGAAATGGGCCTCATCGTCGCCTGGAGGGTAGAACCTCCTGATTTTTCTCGAGTTGCGGCAGGTGCTCTGCGGGACTTAAGACGGTGTCCTCAGGGACACCGCTCTGGAGGCCTCAAGGAAAAGGCCAGTCCCCTCGAGCTTGCTCGGGGCCTCGCGGGATTCCTCTCCCGTCGTTGCCGGGCCTAAGACCTTGCTGTGGAGTGGCGTGCCAGAACCTGAGGATTCCTCTCAGCCTGACATGGATCTTGGGTACTTCTGAGTCTCCCAGGGGAGTCAGTCCTCGTCTCGAGTTGGGGGTATGCACGTGCGATTCCTCCCGAGCTGTAGCAGCAGTGGTCACGCTTCCCTTCCGTGGATCAAGGATCTGTGGCTTTCCCTCAGCTTTCCACCGTGCTTCCCACGACGCTCCCACAGGGCTCTCCACGTGCCACCGTGGTGTGAGTCGATCCTCGGCTTGAAAGTCGAAACAGTGCAGGCGAAAACAGGTTTCCCTGGAATGGACTGAGATATCTGGAGGACTTCTGGGAGATGGTGGCACGACCCTGGAGTTCCTCTCGCCTTTCCTGTGGAGAGTGCCTCCACTTGAGATTGCGACCTAGGACGCGCGGATTCTTCCCGGCCAGCAGCGAAAGGAACCCGTCTCTCTCGAGCAAGGAGGCGGAAACGGAGCTCCTCTGGATGTGGGCGGAACTCTCGTGCTTCCTCTCGCGTGGAGCGGGTATGTCGGGGAACTTCTTGAGTTTGCAGCAAGGGTGTGAAGGACCCTTTGGAAAGTTCCAGAGGGTAGATGTGATTAGCTCGAGACGCCTCAGCGCGAAATGGCCTCATCTCGCCTGGAGGGTGCGAACCTCCTGGATTTGCTCAGTTGCGGCAGGTGCTCTCGACTTAAGACGTGTCTCAGGGACCCGCTCTGTGGGCCTCAGGAAAGGCCAGTCCCCATGCGTTGTGCTCGGGGGGCCTCTCGGTTCCTCTCCCGCGATGCGGGCCTAAGACTTGTTGGAGTGCGGTGTCGGAACCTGAGGATTCCTCTCCAGTGCTGACATGGATCTTGGTACTTCTGGAGTCTCCCAGGTGAGTCAGCCTCGTCTCGAGTGGGGGCATCCACTGCGCATTTTCTCCCGAGCTGTAGCAGCAGATGTCACGCTTCCCTTTTCGCGTGGATCAAGGGATCTGTGGCTTTCCCACGGCAGGCTTTCCCACAGGGCTGTCCACGTGCCACCGTGGTGTGAGTCGATCCTCGGCTTGAAAGTCGAGCAGTGCAGGGAAAACAGGTTTCCCTGGAATGACGGAGACATCTGGGGGACTCTGGAATGGTGGACCACTCTGAAGTTCCTCTCGCCTTTCCTGTGGGAAGCGGCTCCTCTTGAGATGCGAGGGAACGCCGGGAATTCCCTGTCCGACCACGCCAGGGAAAGGATCCCTCCTCTCGAGCTAGGAGGCGGAAGCGGCTGCTCTGGATTGGGTGGGCCGACTCTCGGCTTTCCTCTCGAGTGGCGACGGGTATGTCGGGAACTTCTTGAGTTCCAGCAAGGGTGTGAAGGAACCTTTGCGAAGTTCAGAGTTTAGGTGTGATTAGCCTTCGAGACACCTCAGCGGAAATGGGCCTCATCTCGCCTGGAGGGAGAACCTCTGGATTTCTGGAGTTGCGGCAAGGTGCCTCGACTACGACGCGGGACTCTCAGGGACCCGCTCTGGTCGCCTCAAAAGGCCAGTCCCCATGCGAGTTGCTCGGGGGCCTCTTCGGATTCCTTCTCCCGTTAATGCCGGGCCTAAGACCTTGTGTGGAGTCGGTGCTGGAAACTGAGGATTCCTCTGCAAGTGCGACAGTATCTTGTGAACTCTGGGATTCTCCCCAGTGGAGTTCAGTCCTCGTCTTCGAGTGGGGCATGCACGGAGCTTTCCTCCCGAGCTTAGCAGCAGTGTCACGCTTCCCTTCGCGTGGATCAAGGTACTGTGGCTTTCCAGAGGCTTTCCCACAGGGCTTGTCCCACGTGCCACCGTGGTGTTCTCGATCCTCCGCTTGAAAGTCAGGCCAGTGCAGGGAAAACAGGTTTCCCTGGAATAGACTGGACATCTTGGGACTCAGGAATGGTGGCACGACCCTGGAGATCCTCTCGCCTTTCCTGTCCGATCACTTGAGATGCGACCGGGAACGCGGGGAATTCTTTCCCCACCACCCTAGGGATAGATCCCTACTCTCGAGCTAGAACGCAGGAACGGGTACCTTGGATGTGGGCGGGACTCTCGTGCTTCCTCTCCAGTGGAGAACGGTATGTCGCGGGAACTTCTTGAGTTGCAGCAAGGGTGTGAAGGACCCTTTTGGAAGTTTCCCGATGTTAGATGTGATTAGCTCGGACCCTCAGCGGAAATGGGCCTCATCTCGCCTGGAGGGGGAAAACTCCTGGATTTTCTCGAGTTGCAGCAGGTGCTCTCGATTACGACAGGAACCTCAGGGACCCGCTCTGGTGGCCTCAGGAAAGGCCAGACCCATGCGAGTGCTCCGGGGCGCCTCTTCGGTATTCCTCTCTCGTGAAGCCGGGAATAAGACCTTGTGTGGAGTCGGTGCCGGAACTGAGGATTCCTCTCCAGTGCTCGACATGCGACTTGTGGGAACTTCTGGGCTAGTCTCCCCAGCGTGAGTCAGTCATCGCTCTAGTGCGGGGCATGAACGTCGCGCTTTCCTCCCGAGCTGAGCAGCAGTGTCATCGCTTCCTTGCGATTCAAGTCTATATTGTGGTTTCCTCGAGGGCTTTCCAGAGGCTTTCCCACGAGGCTTTCCCACAGGGCTGTCCCACGTGCCGACCGGTGTGTGTGAGTCATCCTCGGCCTTGAAAGTCGAGGCAGTGCAGGAAAACAGGTTTCCTGGAGGACTGAGACATCTGTGGGGACTCTGGGATATTGGTGGCACGACCCTGGAGTTCCTTCTCGCCTTTCCTGTGGAGAGGCCTCCTCTTGAGTGCGACGGGAACGCGGAATTCTTCCCACCACGCAGGAGACAGGATCCTCCTCTCGCATAGTAGAGGCGGAAACGGGCGCTCCTCTGGATGTGGGCGCGGACTCTCGTGCTTCCTCTTCGAGTGGAACGGGTATGTCGGGCGAACTTCTTTAGTTGCAGGCAAGGATGGGTGAAGGACCCCTTTGGAAGTTCCAGAATGTTAGATGTGTTTAGCTCAAGCGCCTCAGCGGAAATGGGCCTCATCTCGCCTGGAGGGGAAACTCCTGGATTTTCTCGAGTTGCCGGCAGGTGCTCGACTTACGACGGCGGACCTCAGGGACCCGCTTCGGTGGCCTCAGGAAAGGCCCAGTCCCCATGCGAGTTGCTCGGGGGGCCTCTCGGATTCCTCTCCGTGCGATGCCGGGGCTAAGAATCTTGTGTGAGATCATGCCGGAACTGAGGATTTTCTCTCCAGTGGCTGACATGGATCTTGGGGTACTTCTGAGTCTCCGAGAGTCAGTCCTCGTCTACGGTGGGGGCATGCACTGCGCTTTTCCTCCCAGCGTGTAGCAAGCAGTGTCGAGCTTCCCTTGCTGGAAAAGGGATCTGTGGCTTTCCCTCCGAGGCTTTTCCAAGAGGCTTTCCCACGAGCTTTCCCACAGGGCTGCCAGTGCCACCGTGGTGTGAGTCGATCCTCGGCTTGCAAAGTCAGGCAGTGAGGAGAAAACAGGTTTCCTGGAATGACTGAGACTCTGCGGGGAATCTCCGCGGAATGGTTGCGCACGCACCCTGGAGTTCCTCTCGCCTTTCTGTGGAGAGCCGGCCTCTTGAGAGTGCGACGCGAAACGCGGAATTCCTTCCCGCACCACGCAGGGAAAGGCATCCTCCTCTCGAGCTAGGAGGCCAGAAACGGGCGCTCTTTGGATGTTGGGCGCGAACTCTCGTGCTTTGCTCTCGAGTGAGCGGGTATGTCGGGGTAACTTCTTGAGTTGCACAAGGGTGTGAAGACCCTTTGGAAGTTCCAGAGGTTAGTGTGATTAGCCTCGAGAAGCCTCAGCGAAATGGGCCTCATCTCGCCGTGGAGGGGAGAACCTCCTGGATTTTCTCGAGTTCTGGCAGGTTGCTTCTCGACTTAAGATAGGAGACCTCAGGGACCCGCTCTGGTGCGCTCAGGAATGGCCAGCCTCCATTGCGACGTTTGCTTGAGGCCTCTCGGGGATCCTCTCCCTTCGATGCCCGGGCCTAAGACCTTGTGTGCGAGTCGGCCAACCTTGAGGATTCTCTCCAGTGGCTGACATGCGATCTTGGGGGTACTTCTGGAGTCTCCCGCAGAGGAGTCAGCTCCCTCGTCTCGAGTGGGGGCATGCACGTGGAGCTTTCTTCCCGAGCTGCTAGCAGCAGGGTCGCCGCTTCCCTTCGCGGATCAAGGGATCTGTGCTTCCTCGAGGCTTTCCCACGAGGCTTTCCCACGAGGCTTTCCACAGGGCTCGTCCCACGTGCCACCGTGGTGTGAGTCGATCCTCCGGCTTGAAAGTCGAGGCAGTGCAGGGAAAAACAGGTTTCCCTGGAATGGACTGAGACATCTGGGGACTCTGGGAATGGTTGGCACGACCCTGGAGTTCCTCTCGCCTTTCCTGTGGAGAGCGCCTCTTCTTGAGATGCGACGGGAACGCCGGGAATTCTTTCCCGACCACGCAGGGAAAGGATCCCTCCTCTCGAGCTAGGAGGCGGAAACGGGGCTCCTCTGGATGTGGACGGGACTCTCGTGCTTCCTCTCGAGTGGAGACGGGTATGTCGGGGAACATCTTGAGTTGCAGCAAGGGTGTGAAGGACTCCTTTGGAAGTTCCAGAGGTTAGGTGTGATTAGCCTCGAGACGCTCACGCTGAAATGGGCCTCATCTCGCCTGGAGGGGAGAACCTCCTGGATTTTCTCGAGTTGCGGCAGGTGCTCTCGACTTACGACGGGGACCTCAGGGACCCGCTCTGGTGGCCTCAGGAAAGGCCAGTCCCCATGGCGAGTTGCTCGGGGCTTCTCGGGATTCCTCTCCCGTCGATGCGGGGCTAAGACCTTGTGTGGAATCGGTGCCGGAAACTGAGGATACCTCTCCAGTGCTGACATGGATCTTGGGGTACTTCTGGAGTCTCCTCAGGGGAGTCAGTCCTCGTCTCGAGTGGGGGCATGCACGTGCGATTTCCTCCCGAGTTGTAGTAAGCAGTGTCACGCTTCCCTTCGCGTGGATCCAAGCGATCTGTGGCTTTCCCTCGAGGCTTTCCCTGGAGGCTTTCCCACGAGGCTTTCCGACATGGTTATCCCACGTGCCCACCGTAGTGTGATTCTATCCTCGGCTTGAAAGTCGAGGCAGTGCAGGGAAAAACAGGTTTCCCTGGAATGGACTGAGACATCTGGGGGACTCTGGGAATGGTGGCACGACCCTGGAGTTCCTCTCGCCTTTCCGGTGGAGAGCGCCTCCTCTTGAGATGCGACGGGAACGCCGGGAATTCTTTCCCAACCACACAGTGAAAGGTCCCTCCTCTCGAGCTGGGAGGCGGAAACGGGGCTCCTCTGGATGTGGGCGGGACTCTCGTGCTTCCTCTCGAGTGGAGACGGGTATGTCGGGGAACTTCTTGAGTTGCAGCAAGGTTGTGAAGGACCCTTTGGAAGTTCCAGAGGATAGGTGTGATTAGCCTCGAGACGCCTCAGCGGAAATGGGCCTCATCTCGCCTGGAGGGGAGAACCTTCTGGATTTTCTCGAGTTGCGGCAGGTGCTCTCGACTCTCGACAGGGACCTCAGGGACCCGCTCTGGTGGCCTCAGGAAAGGCAAGACCCCATGCGAGTTGCTCGGAGGCGTCTCGGGATTCCTCTCCCTTTCGTGCCGGGGCCTAAGACCTTGTGTGGAGTCGGTGCAGAACCTGAGGATTCCTCTCCAGGGATGACATGGATCTTGGGGAATTTCTGGAGTCTCCCCAGGGGAGTCAGTCCTCATCTCGATTTGGGGCATGAACGTGCTGCTTTCCTTCCGAGCTTTAGCAGCAGTGTCGCGCTTCCTTCGCGGATCAATCATCTCAGTGGTTCCTCGAGGCTTTCCCTCGGGCTTTCCCACGAGGCCCACAGGCCAGTCCCACGTGCCACACGTTGGTGTGAGTCGCATCTCGCGTTTGAAAGTGAGGCATGTGCATGAAAGCAGGTTTCCCTGGAATGGCGTGAGACATCTGCGCGGATCTGTGAATGGTTGGCACGGACTCTGGAGTTCTCTCGGCCTTCCTGTGGAGAGCGCCTCCTCTTGAGATTTGCACCGGATGAACCCTCAGGAATTCTTTCCCGCACCACGAGGGAAAGATCCCTCCATCTCGAGCTATGGAGGCGAAACGGGCTCCTCTGGATTGTGGGCCGGACACTACTTCGTGCCTTCCTCTCCACAGGAAAGGCGAGGGAACTCCAGGTCGTGGCCACCATTCCCAGGTTCCCCCAGATGTCTCAGTCCATTTCAGGGAAACCTGTTTTCCCTCACTGACTCGACTTTCAAGCCGAGGATCGACTCACACCACGGTGGCACGTGCGACAGCCCTGTGGGAAAGCCTCGTGGGAAAGCCTCATGGGAAAGCCTCGAGGGAAAGCCACAGATTCCCTTGATGCCACCGAACGGGAAGCGCTGACACTGCTGCTACAGCTCGGGAGGAAAGCGCACCGTGCATGCCCCCACTCGAGCGAGGACTGACTCCTGGGAGACTCCAGAAGTACCCCAAATCCATGTCAGCACTGGAGAGGAATCCTCAGGTTCCGGCACCGACTCCACACAAGTCTTATTCCCCGGCATCGACGGAGAGGAATCCCGAGAGGCCCCCGAGCAACTCGCATGGGACTGGCCTTTCCTGAGGCCACCAGAGCGGGTCCCTGAGGTCCTCCGTCGTAAGTCGGAGAGCACCTGCGCAACTCGAGAAAATCCAGGAGTCTTCTCCCCTCCAGGCGAGATGAGCCCCATTTCCGCTGAGGCGTCTCGAGGCTAATCACATCTAACATCTGGAACTTCCAAAGGGTCCTTCACACCCTTGCTGCAACTCAAGAAGTTCCCCGACATACCCGTCTCCACTCGAGAGGAAGACACGAGAGTCCCGCCCACATCCAGAGGAGCCCCGTTTCCGCCTCATAGCTCGAGAGGAGGGATCCTTTCCCTGCGTGGTCTGGGAAAAGAATTCCCGCGTTCCCGTCGCATCTCAAGAGGAGGCCGCTCTCGCACAGGAAAGGCGAGAGGAAACTCCAGGGTCGTGCCACCATTCCCAGAGTCCCCCAGATGTCTCAGTCCATTCCAGGGAAACCTGTTTTCCCTGCACTGCCTCGACTTTCAAGCCGAGGATCGACTCACACCACGGTGGCACGTGGGACAGCCCTGTGGGAAAGCTCGTGGGAAAGCCTCGTGGGAAAGCCTCGAGGGAAAGCACAGATCCCTTGATCCACGCAAGGGAAGCGTGACACTGCATGCTACAGCTCGGGAGGAAAGCCACGTGCATGCCCCCACTCGAGACGAGGACTGACTCCCCTGGGGAGACTCCAGAAGTACCCAAGATCCATGTCAGCACTGGAGAGAATCCTCAGGTTTCCGGCACCGACTCCACACAAGGTCTTAGGCCCCGACATCGACGGGAGAGGAATCCCGAGAGGCCCCCGAGCAACTCGCATGGGGACTGGCCTTTCCTGAGGCCACCAGAGCGGGTCCCTGAGGTCCCCGTCGTAAGTCGAGAGCACCTGCCCGCAACTCCGAGAAAATCCAGGAGGTTCTCCCCTCCAGGCGAGATGAGGCCCATTTTCCGCTGAGGCGTCTCGAGGCTAATCACAGCTAACCTCTGGAACTTCCAAAGGTCCTTCACACCCTTGCTGCAACTCAAGAAGTTCCCCGACATACCCGATCTCCACTCGAGAGGAAGCACGAAAGTCCCGGCCCACATCCAGAGGAGCCCCTTTCCGCCTCCTAGCTCGAGAGGAGGGATCCTTTCCCTGCGTGGTCGGGAAAGAATTCCCCGCATTCCCGTCGCATCTCAAGAGGAGGCGCTCTCCACAGGAAAGGCGAGAGGAACTGCAGGGTCGTGCCACCATTCCCAGAGTCCCCAGATGTCTCAGTCCATTCCAGGGAAACCTGTTTTCCCTGCACTGCCTCGACTTTCAAGCCGAGGATCGACTCACACCACGGTGGCCGTGGGACAGCCCTGTGGGAAAGCCTCGTGGGAAGCCTCTGGGAAAGGCCTCGAGGAAAGCCACAGATCCCTTGATCACGCGAAGGGAAGCGTGACACTGCTGCTACAGCTCGGGAGGAAAGCGCACTGTGCATGCCCCCACTCGAGACGAGGACTGACTCCCCTGGGGAGACTCCAGAAGTACCCCAAGATCCATGTCAGCACTGGAGAGGAATCCTCAGGTTCCGAACCGACTCCTACACAAGGTCTTAGGCCCCGCATCGACGGGAGAGGAATCCCGAGAGGCCCCGAGCAACTCGCATGGGGACTGGCCTTTCCTGAGCCACCAGAGCGGGTCCCTGAGGTCCCCGTCGTAAGTCGAGAGCACCTGCCGCAACTCGAGAAAATCCAGGAGGTTCTCCCCTCCAGGCGAGATGAGGCCCATTTCCGCTGAGGCGTCTTCGAGGCTAATCACATCTAACATCTGGAACTTCCAAAGGGTCCTTCACACCCTTGCTGCAACTCAAGAAGTTCCCCGACATACCCGTCTCCACTCGAGAGAAGCACGAGAGTCCCGCCCACATCCAGAGGAGCCCCGTTTCCGCCTCCTAGCTCGAGAGGAGGGATCCTTTCCCTGCGTGGTGGGAAAGAATTCCCCGCGTTCCCGTCGCATCTCAAGAGGAGGCGCTCTCCACAGGAAAGGCGAGAGGAACTCCAGGGTCGTGCCACCATTCCCAGAGTCCCCCAGATGTCTCAGTCCATTCCAGGGAAACCTGTTTTCCCTGCACTGCCTCGACTTTCAAGCCGAGGATCGACTCACACCACGGTGGCACGTGGGACAGCCCTGTGGGAAAGCCTCGTGGGAAAGCCTCGTGGGAAAGCCTCGAGGGAAAGCCTCATATAACTTGATGATCCACGCGAAGGGAAGCGTGACACTGCTGCTACAGCTCGGGAGGAAAGCGCACGTCATGCCCCCACTACGAGACGAGGACTGACTCCCCTGGGGAGACTCCAGAAGTTACCCCAAGATCCATGTCAGCACTGGAGAGGAATCCTCAGGTTCCGGCACCGACTCCACACAAGGTCTTAGGCCCCGGCATCGACGGGAGAGGAATCCCGAGAGGCCCGCGAGCAACTCGCATGGGGACTGGCCTTTCCTGAGGCCACCAGAGCGGGTCCCTGAGGTCCCGTCGTAAGTCGAGAGCACCTGCCGCAACTCGAGAAAAATCCAGGAGGTTCTCCCCTCCAGGCGAGATGAGGCCCATTTCCGCTGAGGCGTCTCGAGGCTAATCACATCTAACATCTGGAACTTCCAAAGGGTCCTTCACACCCTTGACTGCAACTCAAGAAGTTCCCCGACATACCGTCTCCACTCGAGAGGAAGCACGAGAGTTCCCGCCCACATCCAGAGGAGCCCCGTTTCCGCCTCCTAGCTTCGAGAGGAGGGATCCTTTCCTGCGTGGTCGGGGAAAGAATTCCCGGCGTTCCCGTCGCATCTCAAGATGGAGGCGCTCTCCACAGGAAAGGCGAGAGGAACTCCAGGGTCGTGCCACCATTCCCAGAGTCCCCCAGATGTCTCAGTCCATTCCAGGGAAACCTGTTTTCCCTGCACTGCCTCGACTTTCAAAGCCGAGGATTCGACTCACACCACGGTGGCACGTGGGACAGCCCTGTGGGAAAGCCTCGTGGGAAAGCCTCGGGGAAAGCCTCGAGGGAAAAGCCACAGATCACTTGATCGACGCGAAGGGAAGCCCGACACTGCTGCTACAGCTCGGGAGGAAAGCGCACGTGTCATGCCCCACTCAGAGACGAGGACTGACTCCCCTGGGGAGACTCCAGAAGTTCCTCAAGATCCATGTCAGCACTGGAGAGGAATCCTCAGGTTCCGGCACCGACTCCACACAAGGTCTTAGGCCCCGGCATCGACGGGAGAGGAATCCCGAGAGGACCCGCGAGCAACTCGCATGGGGACTGGCCTTTCCTGAGGCCACCAGAGCGGGTCCCTGAGGTCCCTGTCGTAAGTCGAGAGCACCTGCCGCAACTCGAGAAAATGCCAGGAGGTTCTACCCTCCAGGCGAGATGAGGCCCATTTCCGCTGAGGCGTCTGGAGTCTAATCACATCTAACATCTGGAACTTCCAAAGGGTCCTTCACACCCTTGCTGCAACTCAAGAAGTTCCCCGACATACCCGTCTCCACTCGAGAGGAAGCACGAGAGTCCCGCCCACATCCAGAGGAGACCCCGTTTACGCTCCTAGCTCCGAGAGGAGGGATACCTTTCCTGCGTGGTGGGGAAAGAATTCCCCGCGTTCCCGTCGCATCTCAAGAGGAGGCGCTCTCCACAGGAAAGGCGAGAGGAACTCCAGGGTCGTGCCACCATTCCCAGAGTCCCCCAGATGTCTCAGTCCATTCCAGGGAAACCTGTTTTCCCTGCACTGCCTCGACTTTCAAGCCGAGGATCGACTCACACCACGGTGGCACGTGGGACAGCCCTGTGGGAAAGCCTCGTGGGAAAGCCTGGGGAAAGCCACAGATCCCTTGATCCACGCGAAGGGAAGCGTGACACTGCTGCTACAGCTCGGGAGGAAAGCGCACGTGCATGCCCCCACATCGAGACGAGGACTGACTCCCTGGGGAGACTCCAGAAGTACCCCAAGATCCATGTCAGCACTGGAGAGGAATCCTCAGGTTCCGGCACCGACTCCACACAAGGTCTTAGGCCCGGCATCGACGAGAGAGGAATCCCGAGAGGCCCGCGAGCAACTCGCATGGGGACTGGCCTTTCCTGAGGCCACCAGAGCGGGGTCCCTGAGGTCCCCGTCGTAAGTCGAGAGCACCTGCCGCAACTCGAGAAAATCCAGGGAGGTTCTCCCTCCAGGCGAGATGAGGGCCCATTTCCGCTGAGGCGTCTCGAGGCTAATCACATCTAACATCTGGAACTTCCAAAGGGTCCTTCACACCCTTGCTGCAACTCAAGAAGTTCCCCGACATACCCGTCTCCACTCGAGAGGAAGCACGAGAGTCCCGCCCACATCCAGAGGAGCCCCGTTTCCGCCTCCTAGTTCGAGAGGAGGGATCCTTTCCCTGCGTGGTGGGGAAAGAATTCCCCGCGTTCCCGTCGCATCTCAAGAGGAGGCGCTCTCCACAGGAAAGGCGAGAGGAACTCCAGGGTCGTGCCACCATTCCCAGCGTCCCCAGATGTCTCAGTCCATTCCAGGGAAACCTGTTTTCCCTGCACTGCCTCGACTTTCAAGCCGAGGATCGACTCACACCACGGTGGCACGTGGGACAGCCCTGTGGGAAAGTCCTCGTGGGAAAGCCTCCTGGGAAAGCCTCGAGGGAAAGCCACATATCCCTTGATGCACGCGAAGGGAAGCGTGACACTGCTGCTACAGCTCGGGAGGAAAGCGCACGTTCATGCCCCCACTAGAGTCGATGGACTGACTCACCTGGGGAGACTCCAGAAGTTCCCCAACATCCATGTCAGCACTGGAGAGGAATCCTCAGGTTCCGGCACCGACTCCACACAAGGTCTTATTGCCCCGGCATCGACGAGAGAGGAATACCCGAGAGGCCCCCGAGCAACTCGCATGGGGTCTGGCCTTTCCTGAGGCCACCAGAGCGGGTCCCTGAGGTTCCTGTCGTAAATCGAGAGCACCTGCCTGCAACTCGAGAAAATCCAGGAGGTTTCTCCCCTCCAGGCGAGATGAGGCCCATTTCCGCTGAGGCGTCTCGAGGCTAATCACATCTAACATCTGGAAATTCCAAAGGGTCCTTCACACCCTTGCTGCAACTCAAGAAGTTCCCCGACATACCCGTCTCCACTCGGAGAGGAAGCACGAGAGTCCCGCCCACATCCAGAGTAGCCCCGTTTCCGCCTCACTAGCTCGAGAGTAGGGATCCTTTCCCTGGCGTGGTGGGGAAAGAATTCCCCGCGTTCCCGTCGCATCTCAAGTGGAGGCGCTCTCCGACAGGAAAGGCGAGAGGAACTCCAGGGTCGTGCCACCATTCCCTGAGTCCCCCAGATGTCTCAGTCCATTCCAGGGAAACCTGTTTTCCCTGCACTGCCTCGACTTTCAAGCCGAGGATCCACTCACACCACGGTGGCACGTGGGACAGCCCTGTGGGAAAGCCTCGTGGGAAAGCCACAGTAATCCCTTGATCCACGCTGAAGGGAAGCGTGACACTGCTGCTACAGCTCGGGAGGAAAGCTCACGTGCATGCCCCCACTCGAGACGAGGACTGACTCCACTGGGGAGACTCCAGGAGTTCACCAAGATACATGTCGGCACTGGAGAGGAATCCTCAGTTTCCAGCACCGACTCCACACAAGGTCTTAGGCCCCGGCATTAACGGGAGAGGAATCCCAAGAGGCCCCCGAGCAACTCGCATGGGGACTGGCCTTTCCTGAGGCCGACCAGAGCGGGTCCCTGAGGTCCCCGTCGTTAAGTCGAGAGCACCTGCCGCAACTCCGAGAAAATCCAGGAGGTTCTCCCCTCCAGGCGAGATGAGGCCCATTTCCGCTGAGGTGTCTCGAGGCTAATCACACCTAAACCTCTGGAACTTCCAAAGGTTCCTTCACACCCTTGCTGCAACTCAAGAAGTTCCCCGACATACCCGTCGCCACTCGAGAGGAAGCATGAGAGTCCCACCCACATCCAGAGGCAGTCCCGCTTCCGCCTCCTAGCTCGAGAGGAGGGATCCTTTCCCTGCGTGGTCGGGACAGAATTCCCGGCGTTCCCGTCGCATCTCAAGAGGAGTCGCTTTCCACAGGAAAGGCGAGAGGAACTCCAGGAGTCGTAGCCACCATTCTCCAGAGTCCCCCAGATGTCTCCAGTCCATTCCAGGGAAACCTGTTTTCCCTGCACTGCCTCGACTTTCAAGCCGAGGATCGACTCACACCACGGTGGCACGTGGGACAGCCCTGTGGGAAAGCCTCGTGGAAAGCCGTGGGAGGGAAAGCCACAGATCCCTTGATCCACGCGAAGGGAAGCGTGACACTGCTGCTACAGCTCGGGAGGAAATCGCACGTGCATGCCCCCACTCGAGACGAGGACTGACTCCCCTGGGGAGACTCCAGAAGTAACCCCAAGATCCATGTCAGCACTGGAGAGGAATCCTCAGGTTCTGGCACCCACTCCACAAAAGGTCTTAGGCCCCGGCATCGACGGGAGAGGAACCCGAGAGGCCCTCGAGCAACACGGATGGGGACTGGCCTTTCCTGAGGCCTCCAGAGCGGGTCCCTGAGGACAACGTCTTAAGTCGAGAGCACCTGCCGCAACTCGAGAAAATCCAGGAGGTTCCACCCTCCAGGCGAGATGAGGCCCATTTCCGCTGAGGCGTCTCGAGGCTAATCACATCTAACCCTCTGGAACTTCCAAAGGGTCCTTCACACCCTTGCTGCAACTCAAGAAGTTCCCCGACATACCCGACTCCACCCGAGAGGAAGCACGAGAGTTCCGCCCACATCCAGAGGAGCTCCGTTTCCGCCTCCTTGCTCGAGAGACGGGTTCCTTTCGCTGCTGGCCGGGAAAGAATTCCCGGCGTTCCTGTCGCATCTCAAGTGGAGGCACTCTCCACAGGAAAGGCGAGAGGAACTCCAGGGTCGTGCCACCATTCCCAGAGTCCTCCAGATATCTCAGTCCATTCCAGGGAAACCTGTTTTCCCTGCACTGTTTCGACTTTCAAGCCGAGGATCGACTCACACCACGGTGGCACGTGGGACGAGCCCTGTGGGAAAGCGTCGTGGGAAAGCACGTGGGAAAGCCTCGAGGGAAAGCCACAGATCCTTGATCCACGCGAAGGGAAGCGTGACACTGCTGCTACAGCTCGGGAGGAAATCGCACGTGCATACCCCCACTCGAGACGAGGACTGACTCCCCTGGGGAGACTCCAGAAATACCCCAAGATGCCATGTCAGCACTGGAGAGGAAACCTCAGGTTCAGGCACCGACTTCCACACAAGAGTCTTAGGCCCAGGCATCGTAGGGAGAGGAGTCCCGAGAGGCCCCCGAGCAACTGGCATGGGGACTGGCCTTTCCTGAGGTCACCAAGAGCGGGTCCCTGAGGACCCCGTCTTAAGTCCACAGCACCTGCCGCAACTCGAGAAAATTCAGGAGGTTCTCCCCTTCAGGCGACATGAGGCCCATTTGTGCTGAGGCGTCTCGAGACTAATCACACCTAACCTCTGGAACTTCCAAAGCGTCTTTCACACCCTTGCTGCAACTCAAGAAGTTCCTCGACATACCCGTTTCCCCTCGAGAGGAAGCACGAGAGTCCCGCCCACATCCAGAGGAGCCCCGTTTCCGCCTCATAGTTCCAGAGGAGGGATCCTTTCCATACGTGGTCGGGTAAGTATTCCTGGCGTTCCCGTCGCATCTCAAGAGGAGGCTCTCTCCACAGGAAAGGCGAGAGGAACTCCAGGGTCGTGCCACCATTCCCAGAGTCCCCAGATGCTCAGTCCAAGCCAGGGAAACCAGTTTTCCCTGCACTGCCTCGACTTTCAAGCCGAGGATCGACTCATACAACGGTGGCACGTGAGACAGCCCTGTGGGAAAGCCTCGTGGGAAAGCCTCATGGGAAAGCCTCGAGGTAAACCCCTGAACCCTTGATCCACAAGAAGGGAAGCGTGACACTCCTGCTACAGCTCGGGAGCGCACGTGCATGCCCCCACTCGAGACGAGGACTGACTCCCCTTGGGAGACTCCAGAAGTACTCCAAGATCCATGTCAGCACTGGAGAGGAATCCTCAGGTTCCAGCACCGACTCCACACAAGATCTTAGGCCCCGGCATCGAGGGAAGAGGAATCCCGAGAGGCCCCCGAGCAACTCCCATGGGGACTGGCCTTTCATGAGGCCACCAGCGCGGGTCCATCAGGTCCCCTTCGTAAGTCGAGAGCACCTGCCGCAACTTGAGAAAATTCAGGAGGTTCTCCCCTCCAGGTGAGATGAGGCCCATTTCCGCTGAGGCGTCTCGAGGCTAATCACACCTAAGCTCTGGAACTTCCAAAGGGTCCTTCACACCCTTGCTGCAACTCATGAAGTTCCCCGACATTACCCGTCTCCACTCGAGGAAGCACGAGAGTCCTGCCCACATCCAGAGGAGACCCGTTTCCGCCTCCTAGCTCCAGAGGAGGGATCCTTTCCCTGCGTGGTTGGGAAAGAATTCCCCGCGTTCCCGTCGCATCTCAATAGGAGGCGCTCTCCACAGGAAAGGCGAGAGGAACTCCAGGGTCGTGCCACCATTCCCAGAGTCCCCCAGATATCTCAGTCCATTCCAGGGAAACCTGTTTTCCCTGCACTGCCTCGACTTTCAAGCCGAGGATCCACTCACACCACGGTGGCACGTGGGACAGCCCTGTGGGAAAGCCTCGCTGGGAAAGCCACAGATCCCTTGATCCACGCGAAGGGAAGCGTGACACTGCTGCTACTGCTCGGGAGGAAATCGCTCGTGCATGCCCCCAATCGAGACGAGGACTGACTCCCCTGGGGAGACTCCAGAAGTACCCCAAGATCCATGTGGGCACTGGAGAGGAATCCTCAGGTTCCGGAACCGACTCCTCACAAGGTCTTACGCCCCGGCATTGAGGGGAGAGGTAATCCCGAGAGGCCCCGAGCAACTCGCATGGGGACTGGCCTTTCCTGAGGCCACCAGAGCAGGCCCCTGAGGTCCCCGTCGTAAGTCGAGAGCACCTGCCGCAACTCGAGAAAATCCAGGAGGTTCTCCTCTCCAGGCGAGATGAGGCCCATTTCCGCTGAGGCGTCTTGAGGCTAATCACACCGAACCTCTGGAACTTCCAAAGGGTCCTTCACACCCTTGCTGCAACTCAAGACGTTCCCGGGCATACCCGTCTCCACTCGAGAGGAAGCACGAGAGTCCCGCCCACATCCAGAGGAGCCCCGTGTCCGCCTCCTTGCTCGAGAGGAGGGATCCTTTCCCTGCGTGGTCTGGAAAGAATTCCCGGCGTTACCCGTCGCATTTCAAGAGGAGGCGCTCTCCACAGAAAATGCGAGAGGAACTCCAGGGTCGTGCCACCATTCCCAGAGTCCCCCAGATGTCTCAGTGCATTCCAGGGAAACCTGTTTTCCCTGCACTGCCTCGACTTTCAAGCCGAGGATCGACTCACACGACTGTGGCACGTGGGACATCCCTGTGGGAAAGCCCCGCGGGAAAGCCACAGATCCCTTGATCCACGCGAAGGGAAACGTGACACTGCTGCTACAGCTCGGGAGGAAAGCGCACGTGCATGCCCCCATGCGAGACGAGGACTGACTCCCCTGGGGAGACTCCGGACGTACCCCAAGATCCATGTCAGCACTGGAGAGGAATCCTCAGGTTCCGGCACCGACTCCACGCAAGGTCTTAGGCCCGGGCATCGAAGGGAGAGGATTCCCGAGAGGCCCTCAAGCAACTCGCATGGGGACTGGCCTTTCCTGAGGCCACCAGAGCGGGTCCCTGAGGTCCCCATCTTAAGTCGAGAGCACCTGCCAAACTCGAGAAAATCCAGGAGGTTCTCCCCTCCAGGAGAGATGAGGCCCATTTGCGCTGAGGCTTCTCGAGGCTAATCACACCTAACCTCTGGAACTTCCAAAGGGTCCTTCACACCCTTGATGCAACTCAAGAAGTTACCCGAAATACCCGTCTCCACTCGAGAGCAAACACGAGAGTTCCGCCCACATCCAGAGGAGCCCCGTTTCCGCCTCCTAGCTCGAGAGGAGGGATCCTTTCCCTGCGTGGTCGGGAAGGAATTCCCGGCGTTTCCCGTCGCATCTCAAGAGGAGGCGCTCTCCACAGAAAAGGCGAGAGGAACTCCAGGGTCGTGCAACCATTCCCAGAGTCCCCCAGATGTCTCAGTCCATTCCAGGGAAACCTGTTTTCCCTACACTGCCTTGACTTTCAAGCCGAGGATCGACTCACACCACGGTGGCACTTGGGACAGCCCTGTGGGAAAGCCTCGTGGGAAAGCCTCGTGGGAAAGCCTCGAGGGAAAGCCACAGATCACTTTATCCAAGCAAAGGGAAGCGTGACACTGCTGTTAGCAGCTCGGGAGGAAAGCGCACGTGCATGTCCCCACTCGAGACGAGGACTGACTCTTCTCGGGAGACTCCAGAAGTACCCCAAGATCCATGTCAGCACTGGCAGAGGAATCCTCAGATTCCGGCACCGAGTCCACACAAGATCTTAGGCCCCGGCATCGACGGGAGAGGAATCCCGAGAGGCCCCCGAGAAACTCGCATGGGGACTGGCCTTTCCTGAGGCCACCAGAGCGGGTCCCTGAGGTCCCCGTCGTAAGTCGAGAGCACCTGCCGCAACTCGAGAAAATACCAGGAGGTTCTCCCCTCCAGGCGAGATGAGGCCCATTTCCGCTGAGGCTTCTTGAGGCTAATCACATCTAACATCTGGAACTTCCAAAGGGTCCTTCACACCCTTGCTGCAACTCAAGAAGTTCCCTGATATACCCGTCTCCACTGAAGAGGAAGCACGAGAGTCCGTCCCACTTCCAGAGGAGCCCCGTTTCTGCCTCCTAGCTCGAAACGAGGGATCCTTTCCCTGCGTGGTCGGGAAAGAATTCCCGGTGTTCCCATCGCATCTCAAGAGGAGGCGCTCTCCACAGGAAAGGCCTGAGGAACTCCAGGGTCGTGCCACCATTCCCAGAGTCCCCAGATGTCTCAGTCCATTCCAGGGAAAACCTGTTTTCCCTGCACTGCCTCGACTTTCAAGCCGAGGATCGACTCACACCACGGTGGCACGTGGGACAGCCCTGTGGGAAAGCCTCGTGGGAAAGCCTCCTGGAAAGCCTCGAGGGAAAGCCACAGATCCCTTGATCCACGCAAACGGAAGCGTGACAACTGCAGCTACAGCTCGTGAGGAAAGCGCACGTGCATGCCCCACACGAGACGAGGACTGACTCCCTTGGGGAGACTCCAGAAGTACCCCAAGATCCATGTCAGCACTGGAGAGGAATCCTCAGGTTCCGGCACCGACTCCACACAAGGTCTTATTCCCCGGCATCGACGGGAGAGGAATCCCGAGAGGCCCCCGAGCAACTCGCATGGGGACTGGCCTTTCCTGAGGCCACCAGAGCGGGTCCCTGAGGTCCCCGTCGTAAGTCGAGAGCACCTGAAGCAACTCGAGAAAATCCAGGAGTTCTCCCCTCCAGGCGAGATGAGGCCCATTTCCGCTGAGGGACTCTCGAGGCTAATCACATCTAACATCTGGAAATTCCAAAGGGTCCTTCACACCCTTGCTGCAACTCAAGAATGTTCCCTGACATACCCGTCTCCACTCGAGAGGAAGCACGAGAGTCCCGCCCACATCCAGAGGATCCCCGTTTCCGCCTCATAGCTCGAGAGTAGGAATCCTTTCCTGCGTGGTCGGGAAAGAATTCCCACGTTTCCCGTCGCATCTCAAGTGGACGCGCTCTCCGACAGGAAAGGCGAGAGGAACTCCAGGGTCGTGCCACCATTCCCAGAGTCCCCAGATTTCTCAGTCCATTCCAGGGAAACCTGTTTTCCCTGCACTGCCTCCGACTTTCAAGCCGAGGATCGACTCACACCACGGTGGCACGTGGGACAGCCCTGTGGGAAAGCCTCGTGGGAAAGCCTCGTGGGAAAGCCTCGAGGGAAAGCCTACAGATCCCTTGATCCACGCGAAGGGAAGCGTGACACTGCTGCTACAGCTCGGAAGGAAAGCCGCACGTGCATGCCCCCACTCGAGACGAGGACTGACTCCTCTGGGGAGACTCCAGAAGTACCCCAAGATCCATGTCAGCACTGGAGAAGAATCCTCAGGTTTTGGCACCGACTCCACACAAGGTCTTAGGCCCTGACATCGACGGGAGAGGAATCCCGAGAGGCCCCCGAGCAACTCGCATGGGGACTGGCCTTTCCTGAGGCCACCAGAGCGGGTCCCTGAGGTCCCCGTCGTAAGTCGAGAGACACCTGCCGCAACTCGAGAAAATTCAGGAGGTTCTCCCTCCAGGCGAGATGAGGCCCATTTCCGCTGAGGCGTCTCGAGGCTAATCACACCTAACCTCTGGAACTTCCAAAGGGTCCTTCACACCCTTGCTGCAACTCAAGAAGTTCCCCGACATACCCGTCTCCACTCGAGAGGAAGCACGAGAGTCCCGCCCACATCCAGAGGAGCCCCGTTTCCGCCTCCTAGCTCGAGAGGTAGGGATCCTTTCCCTGCGTGGTCGGGAAAGAATTCCCGGCGTTCCCGTCGCATCTCAAGAGGAAGGCGCTCTCCACAGGAAAGGCGAGAGGAACTCCAGGGTCATGCTCACCATTCCCAGAGTCCCCCAGATGTCTCAGTCCATTCCAGGGAAACCTGTTTTCCCTGCACTGCCTCGACTTTCAAGCCGAGGATCGACTCACACCACGGTGGCACGTGGGACAGCCCTGTGGGAAAGCCTCGTGGGAAAGCCTCGTGGGAAAGCCTCGAGGAAAGCCACAGATCCCTTGATCCACGCGAAGGGAAGCGTGACACTGCTGCTACAGCTCGGGAGGAAAGCGCACGTGCATGCCCCCACTCGAGACGAGGACTGACTCCCCTGGGGAGACTCCAGAAGTACCCCAAGATCCATGTCAGCACTGGAGAGGAATCCTCAGGTTCTGACACCGACTCCACACAATGGTCTTAAGCCCCGGCATCGACGGGAGAGGAATCCCGAGAGGCCCCTGAGCAACTCGCATGGGGATTGGCCTTTCCTGAGGCCACCAGAGCAGGTCCCTGAGGTCCCCGTCGTAAGTTCGAGAGCACCTGCCGCAACTCGAGAAAATCCAGGAGGTTCTCCCCTCCAGGCGAGATGAGGCCATTTCCGCTGAGGCGTCTCGAGGCTAATCACACCTAACTTCTGGAACTTCCAAAGGGTCCTTCACACCCTTGCTGCAACTCAAGAAGTTCCCCGACATACCCGTCTCCACTCGAGAGGAAAGCACGAGAGTCCCGCCCACATCCAGAGGAGCCCCGTTTCCGCCTCCTTGCTCGAGAGGAGGGATCCTTTCCCTGCGTGTGTCGGGAAAGAATTCCCGGCGTTCCTGTCGCATCTCAAGAGGAGGCACTCTCCACAGGAAAGGCGAGAGGAACTCCAGGGTCGTGCCACCATTCCCAGAGTCCTCCAGATGTCTCAGTCCATTCCAGGGAAACTCTGTTTTCCCTGCACTGTTCTCGACTTTCAAGCGAGGATCGACTCACACCACGGTGGCACGTGGGACAGCCCTGTGGGAAAGCCTCTGGGAAAGCCTCGAGGAAAGCCACTGATCCCTTGATCCACGCGAAGGGAAGCGTGACACTGCTGCCTACAGCTCGGAGGAAAGCGCACGTGCATGCCCCACTCGAGACGAGGACTGACTCCCCTGGGGAGACTCCAGAAGTACCCCAAGATCCATGTCAGCACTGGAGAGGAATCCACAGGTTTCGGCACCGACTCCACCAAGGTCTTAGGCCCCGGCATCGAGGGGAGAGGAATCCCGAGAGGCCCCCGAGCAACTCGCATGGGGACTGGACTTTCCTGAGGCCACCAGAGCGGTCCCTGAGGTCCCCGTCGTAAGTCGAGAGCACCTGCCGCAACTCGAGAAAATCCAGGAAGGTTCTCCCCTCCAGGCGAAATGAGGCCCATTTCCGCTGAGGCGTCTCGAGGCTAATCACATCTAACATCTGGAACTTCCAAAGGGTCCTTCACACCCTTGCTGCAACTCAAGAAGTTCTCTGACATACCCGTCTCCAACTCGAGAGGAAGCACGAGAGTCCCGCCCACATCCAGAGGAGCCCCGTTTCCGCCTCCTAGCTCGAGAGGAGGGATCCTTTCCTGCGTGGTGGGGAAAGAATTCCCCGTGTTCCCGTCGCATCTCAAGTGGAGGCGCTTGCCAGGGTCCAGCCCGGTGGATCCAGGGAATTCGAAGGCTGGACGGGGTTGGCGTGGAAAGACTTGTTTGTTTATTAATGTAAGATTAGTTAAGAAACTATAGTGTAATAAGAAGATTAAGTGGAGGAAGAGGGCTGAATAGCTTGGTTTTCACGGAAGGCATTAAAATTCCAGACAAGGAATTTGCACCATCTACGTTGGGCCACCGGCGCCCGCTTGAATATCTAAGGGTGCCTCGCCTTAAGCTCCCTTTCGTGCGGGTCTTAACAGCCGGGGCAAGTAAGTAGACCTGGCGAGCCTCCGCGCCCAGATGGAGATTTCAGCCTGAAGTTAAAGTAAAGAGCAGAGAGAGGGAAGGGAGAGAGAGAGA